>NW_007103254.1:0-405 GCF_000164805.1 Carlito syrichta | reverse complement strand
GTCCCGGAAAAGGGCCCGCGTACCTTGGCTTTGTTGAGCAGGAGCCCCACGAAGGTGGAGAGCAGCAGGGACGGGGAGAGCGGGGAGCGCGGCCGCAGCTCCTTGGCGAGGGCGGGAAAGGGGGCGGCGGGGGGCTCCTCGGGCAGGGTCACGGTGTACGAGGTGCGCATGCTGGGGGGCGGGTGGCGGGCTCCGTCCCACGCCTAACGTCAGCAACGGGGGCGCGGGAGGAGACCCCGCACGGTGCCACAGCCCGGACGCCAAGGCAGGCGAGGCTGCCACAGGACACCGTCCCCGGCGCCCCGCGTTCACCGTTACGGCGGGGCCGAAACGCGCGCTCCTCAGCCTCAACCTCCCCGGCGCGCGCCGCCAAACGCCGAGGCCCGGCTCCAGCGCTCCAGCCGA
>NW_007103253.1:0-497 GCF_000164805.1 Carlito syrichta | reverse complement strand
CAGCCTCAACCTGCTGGGCTCTGGTGATCCTTCTGCCTCAGACTTCCAAGTAGCCGGAATTACAGGCATGCGCTACCACGCCTGGCTGATTTTTTGATTTATTGTAGAGATGAAGTCTCATTGCCCAGGCAGGTCTCAAACCCGCGGGCTCAGGCAATCCACTCACCTCAGCCTCCCAAAGGTGTGGGATTACAGGCTGAGCCACCGAGCCCGGTTAGAGGAAGACTTTTTTAAAGTATTATTTTAGACATCAATTTTGGGATGTCTATTAGCAATATTAGTGTACAACTCAGGACAGAAGTCATGACTACAGATAAACTTCTAGTAATCAAAGTATATAGAAAACATAGAAATGGATGTCATCATTAAAGAATGGTGATTAGAAGAAGACAAGGAGATCAAGTTGCAAGGAGGATGAGATAAATAAATAAATAAATAAATTTATATATATATATGGAGTGCTGCTAACCAGGAAAGTGTGTGATTGTCCTGATGGT
>NW_007103252.1:0-342 GCF_000164805.1 Carlito syrichta | reverse complement strand
TTATTTATTTATTTATTTATTTGAGTTGAAGTCTCACTCTGTCGCCCAGACTGGAGTGCATTGGCCCTCCCGGCCACTGCAGCCTCGATCTGCTGGGCTCTGGCGATCTTAGCCGGGCTCGGTGGCTCAGTCTGTAATCCCGCGCCTTTGGGAGACTGAGGTGAGTGGATTGCCTGAGCCCGCGGGTTCAAGACCCACCTGGGCAACTTGGCGAGACCTCATCTCTACAATAAATCAAAATGAGCCAGGCGTGGTAGCACGTGCCTGTAGTTCCAGCTACTTGGAAGGCTGAGGCGGAAGGATCGCCGGAGCCCAGCAGGTCGAGGCTGCGGTGGCCGGGAG
>NW_007103251.1:0-306 GCF_000164805.1 Carlito syrichta | reverse complement strand
GGGTCGTGCGCACTGCAGGTGGAGCAGCTGGAGCCGCCGAGGTGCGAGGCGCCGTGGTACCCTCCCAGGCAGTACGGGTCGCGGCATAATCCCTGCAGGAAGGAGGGCGGGGAGGCCCCGGTGAGCGGGCTGGAGCTGGGGGGCTTGCCCGGCGGCAGGCCCAGGCCCCCGGACAGCTGGCCTCCCACGAGGCCGGACTTGCTGGGATCCAGGCCAGGCACGAACTGGGACGGGTAGCCGGCGTAGGCGCCCACGATGGAGCCGTGGTAGCCGATGCTGGAGGGCGGCAGCGGGAACACCGAGTGG
>NW_007103250.1:0-332 GCF_000164805.1 Carlito syrichta | reverse complement strand
CCCCGCGGGGCGGCGAGCCCGGGGGGCGCGGGGCTGCGGGGCGCGGCGGGGAGCGTGGCGCGGGGCTCCTGCGCGGGCCGAGCCAGCGGAGCCTGAAATCCACCCCGCGCGCCTCCAGGGCCGCGCGCCTCCAGAGGCCGTGCAGAGCGGGCAGCGGCGGGCCGGCTGGCTCGGGAGTGTCACTTCCTCACTCGGGAGTCCCAGGGACTTTCACAGGCTCCGGCGGCGTCTTCGGGCGGTTTTCCTCCGTGGCAGAGGGAGGGCGAGCGCTCCTCTCCGCCCTCCTAAGTGCCCAGGCGGGGACGCGAGCGCGGGGGCGCCGGGCGGCGGCG
>NW_007103249.1:0-663 GCF_000164805.1 Carlito syrichta | reverse complement strand
CTACAGGCGCACTCTACTACGCCCGGCTAAGTTTTGATTTGTTGTAGAGGTGAGGTCTCACCAAATTGCCCAGGCGGGTCTCGAACCCGCGGGTTCAGGCAATCCACTCACCTCAGCCTCCTAAAGGTGCAGGATTACAGGCTGAGCCACCGAGCCCGGCTCTCTCCCCCTTCTTACAGAATGATCATTTGTAATAAGAAATGGTGCAATTCCACCTTTGATCCTTGGGGCTCACTGTGAAGCCTGGCACATAGAAGTTAGTCAGAAAATACTTCGCGGGCTCAGGCAATTCACTCACCTCAACCGCCCAAAGCACGGGATTACAGACTGAGCCACCAAGCCCGACTTAACCTATTAAAAAAATAAATTATTATAAATCCCCTTTAAAGAAGGAATGGAGAAAATGAAAGCGCCACATGGGGATATTAAAATTTGTTTTACTTATGTGAGAAATTGACTTTGATCTTAAATGATAAAAATGTCCAACTGTGGGAGGCTCTTCATCGCGGGCACTTGGGGCCGCCATCTTAGGCTGCGGGAGTAAGAGAAGAAGCAGTGAGAGGTAGGAAGGATTTTCTGCCACCCTCCATGTGCCCGAAAAGGGCCAGCTGACTGGGCTTTGGGGCATGGGCTCCGAGGCATGCAGCGTGGGGATCACGATGC
>NW_007103248.1:0-648 GCF_000164805.1 Carlito syrichta | reverse complement strand
CTGATCACAGGCTAAGGGCATTTTCATTCATGACCAGGATGCTGATAGAGCTGGGAGAAGCACGCCAGTCACCTGATCAACCCCAAGGCTGCCAGTCAATGCCCAGAAAGACAGTGATAGTCAGCAGCAGGATTCCTTGTACTCACCGGCACACTTCGTTCTTGTTCTGAGAGCTGGCCCAGGAGAGCCAGTGCCTCCCTCCCCTGGTCTGGTGAGGAGCACGCTAATCTCATATTCTGTATCAGGGTCAAGGTGTCCAATTTTATAACTGGTGGAATCCACTGGCTGCCGGTCATTCCAGCTCCCACTAGCCGTGCAGTACTCCACCTCTCGGGCAACAATGGGCCCATCCCCATTGATGGAGTTGGCGTTGAGCTGTATCCACAGGTATGTGGCTCCCACGGAGGCCAGCTGAGGTGGGGCAATAGGAACAGGTGGTTCTGAAAGGCAAACAGAGAGACGTCTTTCAGATGCTTTTGTCTTTAGCCTTAAAAGAGCTGAACACATATCAATTACTAAAATGTAGACATTAATTTACAGTTTTGTTCAGATTAATAAGAAAAAGCAAACTGATCAAGGTTTTTCACAAAAATTCAAAGTTGTGAAATAAACTCCTTGAATACTTCAGCTTGTGCAAGTTGGTATACC
>NW_007103247.1:0-768 GCF_000164805.1 Carlito syrichta | reverse complement strand
CAAAATGGTGAGAGAAGATTTATTTAAGAAAGCTTCACTTCCCACAGACAGGGAAGGGCCTACATTCTAGATAAGTGATAAGAGCTCGGGAGTTAATCCTCTCCCTTGCGGGTGTCATAATCAGGTAGGTGTGACTGCCATGACTTCTGCATTGACCATCTGGGAATGTCTTGGAGATCCTGTGACAGAGACCTGCTAATGTTTGCCCATATTCTCATAACCCCTAGAGAAGGTCTTGATGAGGTCCCAGTGCTCCTGTAAATTCCTGAAAAACATTCCTTAGAGCTAATGGAGGATACATTTTCCCTTTCTTTCTTTTTTTTTTTGAGTTGGAGTCTCACTCTGTCGTCCAGACTGGAGTGCAGTGACATGTTCCCAGTCACCAAGCACAGGCAATCCTTCCACCTGCTGGGCACAGGCAACCCTTCCACCTCAGCCTTCCAAGTAGCTGGAACTGCAGTTGCCCACTACCATACCCAGCTAATTTTCGATTTATTGTAGAGACAAGGTCTTGCCAAGTTGCCCAGGTGGTTCTTGAAGTCGCAGGTAATCCACTCGCCTGTGCCTCCCAAAATGCTGAGATTACAGATTGAGCCACGGAGAGGCTCCTCCCTTTAATTCTTATGCATTCTGAGTGGGCAGCTTTGGGAAATTCTTGATATTCCCTCAGAGGGCACCTAATCTACAGGAGAATTGAATCTCCATTAGCTTCCCCTTCTGAGTTGTCACAAGTCCTGTGATCTGCATAACTTTTGAATGCGTAAATCT
>NW_007103245.1:0-639 GCF_000164805.1 Carlito syrichta | reverse complement strand
CCCTATTGTTGATCTTGTGTACCATAAGATTCATTAAATGATCTTTTCTTTAAACCACTTTTTTTTCCAAATCAGTACTTTTACTTGAGTAATTTATCCTTTTAGTCTGAGCATAAGTACTCTAGATTTTTTACTCCAGTCTGTTAATTGTGGCAAGGGCCCCTTAGGCACCGAGTAGGCACTGTGACCCTTAGACAGAAGAGTTCTGGGGCACACAGCTTCCCTACTCTTGTACTTTGCTTTCTTAATGTATGCTTTGGCATAGAATGTGAATTTTGTTTCAATTTTTTAAAATATTACTCTCAGGAAAAAATTGTGAAATACTTGAAAATGGACAAAGAAAAACAATATATTACTCTTCTAGACTTTTCACAACTTTCATTGTCTTTGAATTTTTTCAGTTCTGCAAGCTGTTACATGGCAAGGCACAGGATCATAGACAATTAAATGGAAGGGCACTTGATGCCACTCCTTTTCCCAGTGAAAATGTCAATTTTGCAACTATTTTAATATTTATTTTTGCTTTTTTTAAAGGACTTGAATACTTATGGTGCTTTGAATTCTCCTTTGAATCAGCTGTAATATTTTAGGGCTTTTTTTTTTTTTTTGAGTTGGAGTCTCACTCTGTCGCCCAGACTG
>NW_007103244.1:0-334 GCF_000164805.1 Carlito syrichta | reverse complement strand
GGGCACTACCACACCCGGCTAATTTTTGATTTATTGTAGAGATGAGGTCTCATCAAGTTGCCCAGGCGGGTCTTGAACCCGCGGTCTCAGGCAATCCACTCACTTCAGCCTCCCAAGGCACAGAATTACAGGCTGAGCCATTGAGCCCGGCTTGGTGTTAATTTTTGAAAAAAGTTAAAAGTTAAGCAGCTATTTTTCTCTAGGTTCACTGGATACACATTAAACCTAAGTGGGAAAAGCTAAAAGGAAACACCTGTATAACATAAGTGTGTCTCAGTAGCCAATACTGTAGATAATGCCTATTGGCAGGAGGGTTTGCCCCTCCTTTGCCCAG
>NW_007103243.1:0-668 GCF_000164805.1 Carlito syrichta | reverse complement strand
GTCAACATCACATTGATATCCAAGCCAGGTAAAGATCCAGCAAAGAAAGAGAATTACAGGACAATATCTTTGATGAACATAGATGCCAAAATTCTCAACAAGATCCTAGCAAACCGGATTCAGCAATACATCTCAAAAATCATCCATCATGACCAAGTAGGCTTCATTCCTGGCATGCAAGGCTGGTTCAATATTCGTAAAACCATAAATGTAATTAAATACATCAACAGATGTCAAAACAAAAACCACATGATCATATCACTAGATGCAGAAAAAGCTTTTGATAAAATCCAGCACCCCTTCTTGATAAAAACCCTTGAACATCTAGGCATACGGGGAACATACCTCAAAATAGTAAAAGCCATCTACGAGAAACCCACAGCCAGCATACTCCTAAATGGACAAAAATTGGAACCAATTCCCCTGAAAACTGGAACTAGACAAGGATGCCCACTCTCTCCCCTCCTGTTCAACATAGTATTGGAAGTCCTGGCTAAAGCAATCAGAGAAGAGGAGGCAATCAGAGGTATTCAAATAGGAAAAGAGGAAGTCAAGTTATCTCTCTATGCAGATGACATGATGGTGTACCTTGAAAACCCAAGAGAATCTGTCAAAGGTCTCCTTACATTGATAAAAGCCTTTGGCAAAGTCTCAGGATACAAAATAAG
>NW_007103242.1:0-307 GCF_000164805.1 Carlito syrichta | reverse complement strand
TGAGGCAATCCACGACTTCAGTCCTTGAAGTCCCTGCAGGCAAGATCTGCTGGGATCGCTGCCACCTCTGCTGCCACCGTGAAGTCATGCCAGCTGTGGGTCTTCTCCCCATGTGCCCTGAGGCAGACTCCCATCTCTGGCCTCTGCCCGACTCCTGTCCCGCTCCACCCCCTCTGGGGCGAGCAGCTGAGATAGCATCACCTGCTGGCGATTCAAGGTAACAACACCGAAACGGGAGAAACAAGCATGAAAAACAGACACAGGCCAGATTTGAGTGGTGAATGGAGGGTGATCTGAACTGTCCTTC
>NW_007103241.1:0-406 GCF_000164805.1 Carlito syrichta | reverse complement strand
CAGTGAGACTTCAACTCAAAAAAAAAAAAAAAAAAAAGAAAGGTCTGAAAGGATATATGCCAAACTGTTAGCAATGATGTGGGATTTGGGGAAGTTCAAGAAGGGTGGAACTTTTTTTCTTTTTTGAGTTGGAGTCTTACTCGGTTGGTCGCCCAGACTGGAGTACAGTGGCTGCTCCCGGCCACTGCAGCCTCGCCTGCTGGGCTCCAGCGATCCTTCCGCCTCAGCCTTCCGAGTAGCTGGAGTTACAGGCATGCGCTACCACGCCCGGCTGATTTTTTTATTTATTGTAGAGATGAGGTCTTGCTGCCCAGGCGGATCTCGAACCCGCGGGCTCAGGCAATCCACTCACCTCAGCCTCCCAAAGGCGCGGGATTACAGGCTGAGCCACCGAACCCGGCTGGAA
>NW_007103240.1:0-469 GCF_000164805.1 Carlito syrichta | reverse complement strand
TTTTGATTTATTGTAGAGATGAGGTCTCGCCAAGTTGCCCAGGCAGGTCTCAAACCCTCAGGCTCAGGCAATCCACTCACCTCAGCCTCCCAAAGCGGGGGATTACAAACTGAGCCACCAAGCCCGGCTCTATCCTTGTTTTTTAAATAAGGAACCTGAGACTATGAGATGCTCTCAGTTTTTTTCATTGTGTTTCATGTTACTTCTTTTGGGTTTCTTTGTCTTTGGTAGCCAGTTAACTTGATGGCATTTCAGAAGTATTTTACTGGGATAAGGATCCATAGCAAACTTTCTAATGCTCTTCAATAATGATGGAATGAAAGCATTACATCAAACTTTATAACCTGAGCTCAGGGGTTCATGACCAGCTTGGGCAGCATGGTGAGTCTTTGTTTCTACAATTAAAAAATAAATTAAGCCGGGCTCGGTGGCTCAGCCTGTAATCCCACGCCTTTGGGAGGCTGAGGTG
>NW_007103239.1:0-552 GCF_000164805.1 Carlito syrichta | reverse complement strand
TTTATCAGTCAAGGAGGTTTCTGACAGATTCGCTTGGGTTTTCAAGGTATTCAATCATGTTGTCTGCAAAGAGAGATAACTTGACTTCCTCTTTTCCTATTTGGATGCCTCTGATCGCCTTCTTTTTTTCTGATTGCTCTAACCAGAACTTCCAAAACTATATTGCACAGGAGGAATGGGAGTGGACATCCTTGTCTTGTTCCAGTTTTCAGGGGAAATAGTTCCAATTTTTGCCTATTTAGGAGTATGCTGACTATGGTTTTCTTATAGATGGCTTTTACTATTTTGAGGTATGTTCCACCTATGCCTAGGTGTTCAAGAGTTTTTATCAAGAAGGGGTGCTGGATTTTATCAAAAAATTTTTCTGTGTCTAATGATATAATGTGACTTTTGTTTTGACATCTGTTGATGTATTTAATGACATTTATATGTTGAACAAGCCTTGTTTCCATGCAGAATCATACTTTTTACAAATATTGTAAATTGTTTCTCTTTTCTCATAGCTCTATATTTCACTCCTCTTTCTCATATTATTTATTTTGCCTAACTGAG
>NW_007103238.1:0-385 GCF_000164805.1 Carlito syrichta | reverse complement strand
GGAAAGTACTAAATAATATATAATAACACTTCAAAAAATGTTATAACTAGAAATGAGGTATTGTAAGGTGAATTTAGTCAATGCACTTTTTAGTAATATAATACAAATGGTATGCTATTTTAGAGTGATTGCAGTAGGATTTTAGATATGCCATATGCCACTGAAAGATCATCCTTAGCCGGGCTCGGTGGCTCAGCCTGTAATCCCGCGCCTTTGGGAGGCTGAGGTGAGTGGATTGCCTGAGCCCGCAGGTTTCGAGACCCGCCTGGGCAACTCGACGAGACCTCATCTCTACAATAAATCAAATTAGCCAGGCGTGGTAGCACACGCCTGTAGTTCCAGCTATTTGGAAGGCTGAGGCGGAAGGATCGCCAGAGCCCAGCAG
>NW_007103237.1:0-756 GCF_000164805.1 Carlito syrichta | reverse complement strand
CTTACATCCTGGATCTACAAGGAACTGAAACGTACTGAAAAGAAGAAAACAAACAACTCCATTATAAAATGGGCAAAAGATATGAACAGACACTTCACAAAAGAAGACATTCGAGAAGCCAACAAACACATGAAGAAATGCTCAACCTCACTAATCATCAGGGAGATGCAAATCAAAACCACACTGAGATACCACCTAACTCCAGTCAGAATGGCAATTATCAACAACTCAAAAAATAACAGCTGCTGGAGAGGGTGTGGTGAAAAGGGAACACTTCTACACTGCTGGTGGGAGTGTAAGCTAGTGCAACCTCTGTGGAAAGCAGTGTGGCGATTCCTAAAAGCTCTAAAAATTGACCTTCCATATGACCCTGCAATCTCCCTACTGGGAATATACCCTGAAGAACACAAATCACTCTATAAAAAAGATACCTGCACACGTATGTTTATCGCAGCATTGTTCACAATAGCAAGAACCTGGAAACAACCATGCTGCCCATCAAAAGAGGACTGGATTAAAAAAATGTGGTACATATACACGATGGAATACTACGCAGCCATAAAAAAGAACAAAATCATGAATTTCGCAGCAACCTGGATGGAACTAGAGTCTATAATACTGAGTGACCTCACACAGAAACAAAGATCAGAATATCACATGTTCTCACTCATATAATGGACCTTGAACATCCAATGTAAATACTATAACAAAATGACTGACGGTACTGGGAAACTATGGGGGGGAGGGGGAGGGGAT
>NW_007103236.1:0-616 GCF_000164805.1 Carlito syrichta | reverse complement strand
TTTAAGGCACGTGGTACACAACATGCAGACTTCACCTGGCCAGTGCATTACATGAGCTGCTGTGAGAGGCTGGAGTCCCCGCTGTTGCTGCCATGTCTTCAGCATATCTGCGTCTTAAGTCACAGTCCAAGTTCTTTTTTTTTGAGTCAGAGTCTCACTCTGTCACTCAGGCTGGAGTGCCGTGGCACACTCACAGCCACCCTAGCATCGACCTGCTGGGATCCAGCAATCCTTCTGCCTCAGCCTTCCAAGTAGCCGAAACTACAGGCATGCAGCACCATGTCTGGCTAATTTTTGATTAATTGTAGAGATGAGGTCTCACCAAGTTGCCTGGGCTGATCTTAAACCCATGGGCTCAGGCAGCCCACTTGCCTCGGCCTCCCAAAGTGCTGGGATGACAGGCTGAACCACCAAGCCTGACCTCAGACCTAGTTCTTATTGGTATTCTGTCACAGCACTGGAAGCCTAGTGAGCTTGGCAGGCTGGGGTCGAGTGGGTTTTTGGTGACATTTCTTTTCAGTAGTAACTGGTGTCTCACCCACATGTACCCCTGTGCCAGGAGGCCCTGCCTGACGGGACTCCTTCCACGTCCTCACCTTTCCACAGAGGTGGGGGG
>NW_007103235.1:0-702 GCF_000164805.1 Carlito syrichta | reverse complement strand
ACTGCTAAAACAAATCTGAATGCCTCAATCAGACAGGGAGAGATTTTTTATCTCTGGCTACGCAGGACTGCACCCATTATCAGCTCTGAAGAAATTACAGAAGACAGAATTTCACCTCTCAGCCCCCCAAATAATTATGGGATCAAAATATCTCTAAAAAATAAATAATTAAGGCATGATAGCTAGCACAGGCTAGACATAAATAAATTTCCCATAGGTAGGTTTTAAAAGGTGTTCAAACATTTCTACTGCAGGCCAAGTGACAACCTATCCCACCCCTTGACAAATCCAGAAAAAACTCCATCAGATGTAAAACTAGGACAGTACAACCTTTTAGTTTGCGGGTTAGGATAATAATCACTAGAAATCCTTTGGAGACATGAGTAAACTAAACATAGGCATTTGGTATTGCATCACTCAGGATCCAATTCCCTAAAATAGAATTTGTTAAACCTTTAAAATTGTTTAACGGTAGGCCTCTGACGGAAAGGGGGAGCCACAAATGTAAATACTCATAAATGTTGTCTATTTGGAACAAATTTTAATCACAGTTTATGAGTTTATTTCCCTAGACACTTCTTGGACCAGAAAAAACTCAAACATCCAAGGGGAATAAGTGCTGCTAAAAAAATAAAGAAAGGAAGGACCCAATCAACAACTGTAAGAAAAAAAAGAAAGAGGACCCTAAGAGTGGTCCTGTTC
>NW_007103234.1:0-430 GCF_000164805.1 Carlito syrichta | reverse complement strand
TTGGGCAACACAGGGTTAATCCCCTCAGATGGAGATAAAAGGGGGATACCCCTGTAGTGGGTGCCTGCCATTGGGGGTAAGTAGTCACTGCCATTAGGGGTAGGAAGTCCCCCTTCTGGGGTAGAAGAGACCACTTTTATTTGGGATGGAGAGGCTATTACCACTGGGTAGAGAGGCCTCTTCCAATGGCAAAGAAGACTCATGAGAAATTAGGGGTTTAACATCCCCAGCTTCATCAGTGTCTTCTCATACATCCCCATTCCAACTTGTGCAATTTCATTTTTTTCCAATCATGCAAGTCTGGGAGTTCAACTTTTATTGTAATGAGGCCAATTGCAGGATTAGGTCAAGATTCTGATTATCAACAATTTCAGTCCTTGATCTGGGAATTTGATTCCTCTGCTAAACCTTTCTCTCACCATTTTGACCG
>NW_007103233.1:0-781 GCF_000164805.1 Carlito syrichta | reverse complement strand
CCAGGTCGAGGCTGTGGTGGCCGGGAGCGGCCACTGCACTCCAGTCTGGGCGACAGAGTGAGACTCCAACTCAAAGAAAAAAAAATGTAAAAAGAACTTGAATATACACTTTGCCAAGAAGACATGCAAATTGCCAAAAGGCACATGAAAAGATGATCAATATTATTACTATATGAATATGCACATTGAAACTTTATGAGTTACCCCTTCATACACATTAAGAAATTTACAACCCAAAATTAAAAATAACAAGTACTGGCAAGGACACAGAGAAATTCCAACCCGTAGACATTGTAGGTGGAATATAAAATGGTGCAGCTTATGTGTAACATTGTTTGACATTGCCTCAAATAGTTAAAAATAGAATTACTGTATCAATCAACAATAGCATTCCTAGGTATGTACAGCAAGTCCTTGAATAACGTCATTTCATTCAATGTTATTTTGTTATAATATTGATGAAAAAACTCAATTCCTGGCCAGGGCCATCGTCTACCATCTATGTGGAGTTTGCATGCTCTCCCCATGTCAGTGTGGGTTTCCTCAGGATACTCTGGTCTCCTCCCACTTCCCAAAGATGTGCACATTAGGTGAATGGGTGTGTCTACATTGTCCCAGTCTGAGTGAATGTGGGTGTGTGAGAGTGCTTCCTGAGATGGAATGCCGTCCTCTCCAGGGTTGGTTACTGCCTTGTGCCTTGAGCTTCTGAGATACACTCTGACCACGTGGAACCCTAAACTGGAATAATGGAGTAAGGAATGAGGCTACTTGCTTTTACTAC
>NW_007103232.1:0-9728 GCF_000164805.1 Carlito syrichta | reverse complement strand
ACAGGGTTTGAAACTGAGTTCTGTCATATGGGATAATAATATTGTCCACATCCTTCCCAAACAATTCCACACTTCTTTGTCTTCCTTTAGTTATTAACAAGGCCACTAAATAAGGATAAGATGCCAAAACCTTTTTAGAAGAAACTGGTAAATGTAACCATTCCATAGGTCCTTCCTGCCACAAGCACCCTGTTGGGGTATGAAAAGTAGTCAACACAATTAATTCCCATGGTAAATTATAATTTACTCTTTTCAACTTTTGAGATTCAATGGCCTTTTCTACTAAAATTAAGGCCTTTTCTGCCTTGGGCGTTAAGACCCTTTTAGAGGTGGGGGAGGAGTTCCCCTGCAATATATTATTAAAAAGAGACTTTAAGTCTGCAGTAGTTACATGCAAATAAGGTCTTAGTCAATTAATATCTACCAATAATTTTTGAAAGTCATTTAAAGTCACCAAATGATCTTTTCTTAACTGCAGAGGCTGATGACTTACTGTTTGAGTGTTTAACACTCGGGCAAGATAAGTGAAAGGTGGATTGGTTTGAATTTTTCAGGAGAAATTCTCAAACCACAGTTTGTCAAAGCTGTTACTGTGTCTTTTAAAATATCATGTAAAAGAGCACGATTTTGATGGGCTAGTAAAATATCATCCATATAATGCACCAGATAAAGATCAGGGTATTGATACCTAATATCTTGTAAAGCAACATCAACATATTTTTGACACAAGGTGGGGCTATTTTTCATTCCTTGTGGCAGGACTTTCCACTGAAACCTTCGATGAGGCTGTGTAAAATTCCGAGAAGGGAGGCTAAATGCAAATCTCTTGCAATCATCAGAACTTAAAGGCATAGTAAAAAAGCAATCTTGCAAATCAATAACTATGATGTTAGAGTCTGCAGGAATAGCAACCGGAGACGGTAGCCCAGGCTGTAATGCCCCCATTGTCTCCATGGTGGCATTAATAGCACTTAAATCTTGTAAAAGTCTCCACTTGCCAGATTTCTTTTTTTACAACAAATATAGGTGTATTCTGAGGGCTAGTGGAAGGCTCTATATGGCCAGCCTCCAGCTGCTGCTGCACTAAATCCTTAGCTGCCTCAAGTTTTTCTGATGGTAAAGGCCATTGTTCCACCCAAACTGGTTCGTTAGTTTTCCATACAATTGGGTCAGCAGCTTCAAGAACAATGGCCTTTAGAATAAATTTGGATAGCCAATGCCAGACCGGTCTTTCTTTTCTATAATCTGAACCGGTTCCTTCATCCCTTGTCTGTCTTTACCCAAACCCTTAAAGGGATCATATCCCATTTGCAGCAGTTGCGCTGACACTCTGTCGTTTGGGCTACACAAGAGTGTGCCCATCTGAGCAAGAATGTCTCGTCCCCAGAGTGTAATAGGGATAGAAGGTATGACATAGGGACAAAAAGTTCCTGATGAATGATCATCTGCCCAATTTAAAATCTGCGAACTCTTAGCCACAGAAGGTACTTTACCAATACTAATAAGCCCTGAGGAGGTGACTTGGGTTGGCCACGAAGAAGGCCAGTCTTTTCCAGCAATACAAGAAACATCTGCCCCAGTATCCAACATGCCATTAATTTTAACTCCTTGAATAAACACATCTTTTAAAGGCCTAGAATAGTGACCTCCTGAAGCCAAAAACCAGAATCACTCGACCCAAATCTAGAGTTTCCCCTAGGCTCGTTAGTCAGAGACTTTCCCATCTTGTGGTAAGGCAAGAGCAATAGTTGAGCATTTACTGACCTTTGTTAAACTGCACAGTCTTACTCGGCAGAGCCACAAGCACTTGAATTTCTCCTGTATAGTCAGAGTCCACAACTCCAGGAATAACAGAAACTCCCTGAAGAGATAAAGAACTTCTTCCCAGAATAACCCCCACTATCCCCTCGGGGAGGGGGCCTTTTACCCCTGTTGGAATTGGGGTAACTGAAATATCCGGGGTTAATATTGTGAAGGCGGAGGAACAGAGGTCCAGTCCTGCGCTCCCTGGGGTTGCTCTGATGAGCTCTGAGATGGAACAAAGGGAATGAATGGATTCAGAGTGGAAGTTGCCCCTATTGTTGCTTGGGGCCGGGGCTGGCCCCTCAATTCGTTTCCCGACTCAGGCACTGTAGGCTGTCCTTCCATTAATAGAGTGCTGTTCTTATGAAATTTAGATTTGCAATCCTTAGCCCAATGGAAGGCTTTTAGGCATCTAGAACATAAAGACTTTGGCCGAGAGTCTCCAGAAGGTGGCAGTGTTGTGACAGATTGAGGCTCTTGTTTAGATGGACATTTTTTACTGATATGGCCAGGCTGCCCGCAGTTGTAGCAGGTTAAGACAGTTTTGTTCTTAGGCTTATTAGTTCCACTCTGGATCCCTTGCACAAACTGAGTATAAGTTTCTCCTCTAAGAGCCGCAGCTATTGCCACACCCTGTACATAAGCAGGGTTGACATCAGCACACATTCTGATGTAGTCACTCAATTGTTCTGTCTTCCTGACAGGTCTTATGAGAGCCTGACAGGTTCCGTTAGCATTTTCAAAAGCCAATTGTTTTACCAAAATGTCGGCTGCTTCCTCATTGATGGTTATCCTGTGTACAGCCGTTTATAATCGAGAGACAAAATCTTCATAATTTTCATCAGACTTTTGCTTAATTTCTCCTAGGGGGGTAGCTTGGTTAGCACTAGCAGGAAGTGCTCTCCAAGCTCTGGCTGCACAAATATTAAGTTGTACTAGGGCATCTCTTGGTATAGCCATTTGAGCATCCACAGATTCATAAGCCCCAGTCCCCATGAGCATTTCAGCAGTAATAATATCTGGGGTTTGTGCATCCTGTCTGTTTTGGGCAGCCATTTGTTTAACCTGATTCTCAAATTCCGCTTTCCACAACAAAAAATTTCCTCCTGTTAAACAGCATTTGCCAATCATATGGGGTCATCCAACGGTTAGTGAACTGTTCCATAAGGGTGGAGGTATAGGGGGCCAAAAGTCCATACTGGGAAGAAGCTTCCCTGAGCTCTTTTAAGAGTTTGTATGGCAATGGTTCCCATACCGGAGGGGCATCTTCAAATTCATTATCAAACAAAATTGGAAAACACAAAGAAAAATCCAAATCACCTTCCCCCTCAGCCTGCCTTTTAGCTCCCTTAATACCAACGTAAGGTGCCTTGGATGAGAGGAAGTGCCCAGGAGTGAAAGCGAACTTCCTTGGCACATAGTGAGGAGAAGGTTGGGTCAAGGATAAACTGATTAAATTATCAGGATGCTTTTGCTCATGATGCTGAACCGTCTCCCTTTTCAAACTAGCCTCATCCGCTGGGGACGGAGTGCTGTTATCCAAGGGAGGAGTTATAGACACAGCTTTAGAGGAACTAGGGGTCAATATAGGAGCATCCTCTTTAGTAATTTTGGTAGGGAATTTAGAATACTCATGTCGTGGATCCAAAGCATCTCTAATAATATTCCAAAAGGCAAAAGCATCAACAGGGACCTCAACAGGTCCGTGCAAAGTATAACAGAGTTTAAGTTTTTCCCCAACTTTGGTTCAAATAGCCAAATCAACGGTGCCTTCTTGTGGGAACCAGGGATATTGTGCCTGGACAAATCGCAAAAAATGAGCCAATCGAGTAGCAGACACCTTAATTCTTCTTTTAGATAACGTATCGAGTAAGACATTTATAAACAATCTCCTGCATTTAGACTGTTGCTGGTCCATGAGTGTATCAGGGCTCTAGCAATTCCCACCTATTCTTACCCTGCTTATCTCTGCAGAGGGACACAGGGCGCCCAGGTGAGGTCCTATCTGTCTCGAAAAGAAAGAGAAAAGATTACCTTCAAGCTCCCAGGCATTGGGCGACACTTGTGGGGGTCCGCTCCCCAAGGGTCGTGGGAAGTGTCGAAGGAGAGACAGATAGGCGACAAACGAAGATCATATACACGGACACCTGCCTCTTGATCAGATGACAATTTAATGCTAGTTAATACAGAGCTTTTATACCATTTTTGAAGGGGCAAGACAAAGAAAACTTTCACATTCATATCTTATAAAAGTTACCAGTTAGTGGTCTTAGTAGCGAACAAACCAAGATTCCCACAGACTTTAGTGGCGAACAGACCAAGATTCCTATAGGCCTCCAGACAACGTCTTATTCATAAACCCAACAATGACACTCTCAGTCCAATGTCCCAAATTACAATTGTTTCAAGGAAGTTTCTTTAAGTGTATATTTCTTTATGTGTCACGAATATTCTCATCTTAGGCTCTTATGTTCTTCAGAGTCCTGTGATCGCCTCCCTTGTCCAGATGTCCTCGTTAAATTTCTCTTTTCTTGCAGTGCTTGTTTCTAAAGAGAACTCAAAAGAAACTTTTAGTAATATTTCCCAGGCCCCTCAAGGTTGCTTTCTGTTTTAGCTGATCTGTCATAAAAGTGTCTGATTATTATATTATGAGTTTAGTGAAAACCTACTCTATAAATGTTAACATAGAGTTTTAACTACTGAATTAAGTAAAAACCTTAACATTAATGTTTATCCTAAGTTAGTGAAAACAGTGTTATAAATCACCTACAAACTCCTAGATAAGTGTTAGAACTTATAATGAATTCATAATGAACTTACTATAAACTTGTGTTTCTAAAAATCCTTATGTCTAAACACTAAACTGCATAATCCTAAATCAAATAAGAAATGGATATACTTATATCATTTATTACTTAAGCAATATCAAGAGACCTTGTATATTTAGGTGATTGAGAACTCCAAGAACCGGATTCACTTTCCATCTCAGCAAGATGCCCTGATTTTCCATGTCTATGTGGATTCCAAAAATCTGTATACAGAAATGCAGATGCCCACATGATTCCTAGGGACGTGGAATCCATGATTCCTGGTTACATTGTAATAATGCGTACTAAATATTTGGCAACTGCAAAACCCTCGGCCTCTATCCAAATAAAAGTACAAACGGAAATTTCAGGATTACCAAGTTCATCTTAAGACCAGAGTTACATCCAAATACGGCAAGAAGATACTTTTGTTCCGGGAATCTGACCTTAGTTGTCACGAGGAACATAAGGAAATTCTACTACCAGATACACGTTTACAATTCTCAAGAGGAGCAGAATGTTGCTGGAGTCCTGAAACGACTGATTCATAATACCCACAAGCCAAATATCTCCGAAACATGAGACAAGCTCGAAGCCCTGATTCTTGTTAGTCCCGTGGCAAGACACCCTGAGACTTTTTCGGATTGAGACTTGTGTATCACAGATTCCTTATTCTTCCTTAGTGAGGGGCCATGTACTGTCCTGTATATGAGGACTCCTTTCCCCAGAATTCTGTTTGGAAACCCTGATTCTTGTTTAGCCCTTAGCAAGATGTCATGTAGATAATGTGACAGAGGAACCGTGTAAAACAGGTTTCTTATTTCTCCTTAGCAAGAGATCGTGTAGATTCTGTGTATGAGGAATCTATGTTGCAGCTTCAAAACCCTGATTCTTGTTTCCCCACAGCAGATGGACTGCTGATTTTTAGGACTGAGGACTGCTATAACCCCAATTCTATTTCTTCCTGGGCAAGGGGACGTGTATTTTCCTGTATATTAGGACTCTCATTACATAGATCCTGCTTCGAAACTCTGATTGATTTTTAGCCCTTTCCAAGATGCCCTGTATATACTTGGGATTGAGGACTCGTGTAACCCAGATTCTTCATTCTTTCTTAGCAATAGGTCACTTAGTTGCCTGTATATAAGGACTCCATTTCCCCAGATTCATGCTTAAAATACCCTGATTCGTGTTTACCTCACAGCAAGACGGCCTGAAGTTTCTTTGAAATTGAGGACACGAGTAACGCAGGTTCCTTATTCTTACTTAGCAATAGGCAGTGAAGGTTCCTGTAAGTGAGGACTCCCAGATTCCTACTTCAAAAAACTGAATTGTGGTTACCTCTGAGGAAGACGGCCTGTATTTTATGGGATTGAGGACTCATGTAAACAAGATTCCTTGTACTTCCTTAGCAATATGTCATGTAGTTTCCTGTATATGACGACTCCCATTAACCAGATTCCTGTTTCACTCTGCTGGATGCCGAGACAGTTCCTGGTGACCTAGAATTCCAGTTGTTTTAATATCAAGAGAAAGACGTCCATAATGTTCTTTGAGAACTGAAATCCACGATTCCTGATTCCTCTTCATAAGACCTACACAAAATGTGGAATCATCAAAACCCAACAACGCAATTCCGACCTACCTGCCCACAAGAATTTTCTGTAGTTTGAGGTCACCTGAATCGAGGGATTTTGTATCAATATGCCTTTTCGTTCTGGAGAACATGATTATGATCGTAGATGTTCCTAGGACACAAAAGTATTTGTAGGGCCAGATCCTTGATTACAACTAAAAAGAGCACCAGAATGTTCCTGTGGATCTGTAATGACAGATTTAGCAAATCCACAGAGCAAGTAGCTCTGAAAAATGCAGGGACCCAAAAGCCCAGATTGATGATTAAACCTTATCAAGAGGCCCTGTAGATTCCGTTTAATGAAAATTCTTAGAAACGGATTTCCTTTTCGTTCTCAACAAATGCCCTGATTTTCCCTGGTGATGTGGATTCCAAACACTGTATACAAAAAGACAGATGCCCAGAAGATTCCAAGGGACGTGGAATCCATGATTCCTGGTTACATTTAAAAATACATACTAATCATTTGGCAACTGCAAAACCCTTGTCCACTCTCAAAATTAAAAGGGAAACAGAAAAGGAAGGATTACAAGGTTGACCTTAAGACCAGAGTTACATTCAAATATGGCAAGAAGATTCGTTTTGTTCTGGAATCTGGCCTTAGGTGTTCAGAGGAACCTAACAGACTTGGAGTGCCCGATATCCGTTTACAACTTTCAAGAGGACCAGAATGTTAATGGAGTCCTGAAATGATCGATTCGTAATATCCGCATGCTAAATTGCTCCGAACCATTTGGGGAGCTCAAAGCCGTGTTTCTTGTTTGTCCCATAGCCGAAACTCTGGGAATTTTTTGGATTGAGGACTCGTACAGAAAAGATTCTTTATTCTTCCTTAGTTAGAGGCTGTGTAGTGTCCTTTATATGAGGACTCTCTTTCCCTACATTCCTGTTTTGAAACACTGATTCTTGTTTAGCCCTTAGTAAGACGCCATGTAGATTTTTTGATAGACTTATTGTGTAAACAGATTTCTTCTTTTTTCTTAGTAAGAAGCCATATAGCTTCCTGTATATGAGGACTGCTATTACCCAAAACCCTGCCTCCAATCCCTGATTTTTCCTTAGCCATCGGCAAGATGCCCTGTAGATTTTCAGGACTGAGGACTCGTATAACCCAGATTCCTTATTTTTAGTAACAGTCATGCAGTTGCCTGTATATGAGTACTCCTTTCCCATATACATGCGTTGAAAGCCTGCTGCTTGTTTAGACCTTAGGAAGACACCGTGTAGTTTTTTGGGGGTTGAGAACACATGTCACCCAGATTCCTTATTCTTTCTTAGGAAAAGTCCGTGCAGTTGCCTGTATATGAGGATTTCATTTCCCTTGATTATGCTTCAAAAACCCAAATTCGAGTTTATCCCTTAGCAAGACACCCTGAAGTTCTTTTTGGAATTAAGGACACGTGTAAACCAGATTCCTTATTCTTCCTTAGCAATAGACAGTGTAGTTCCTGTATCCAAATTCCATTATCCAAAACTCCCAAAACATGATTGGTGGTTATCTCTTAGCAAGAGGCTCTGTAGGTTTTTTGGGATGGAAGACCCTTGGCAAAGGGCCGTGTATTTTTCTGTTATTAGGACTCTCATTACATAGATCCGGCTTCGAAACTATGATATATTTTTAGCCCTTTCCAAGATGCACTGTAGATTTTTGGGATGGAGGACTCGTGTAACCCAGATTCCTCATGCTTTATTAGCAAAAGGTCAAGTAGTTGCCTATATATAAGGACTCCATTTCCCCCAGATTCATGCTTAAAACACCCTGATTCGTGTTTAGCCCATAGCAAGGCGGCCTGAAGTTTGTTTTGGATTGAGGTCACGAGTAACACAGATTCCATATTCTTACTTAACAATAGGCAGTGAAGTTTCCTGTATGTGAGGACTCCCATTACCCAGATTCCTACTTCAAAAACTGATTCGTGGTTACCTCTGAGGAAGACGGCGTGTAGTTTTTGGGATTTAGGACTCAGGAAACCAAGATTCCTTATACTTCCTTAGCAATGTGACGTGTAGTTTCCTGTATATGATGACTCCCATTACCCAGCTTCCTGCTTCACTCTGCAGGATGCCGAGACAGTTCCTGGTGATCGAGAATTCCCGTTGTTCAGATACCAAGAGATAGACTCCCATAATATTCTTTGGGGCCTGGAATCCAAGATTCCTCGTTCCTCTTCACATGACCACCACAAAATGTGGAATCTTCACAACCCAACATCCCAATTCCGACCTGTCCACCCACAATAATTTTCTGTATTTTGAGGTCACCTGAATCGACAAATTTTGTACCAATATGCCTTTTGATTCTGGGGAACATGATTATGGTCGTAGATATTCCTAGGACACCAAAGGATTTGTAGGGCCAGATCCTTGATTTACAACTAACAAGAGGACCAGAAAGTTCCTGTGGATCTGTAATGACAAACTTAGCGTATCCACGGAGCAAGTAACTGACAAATATAGGGATCCTGAAATCCAGATTGGTGATTAAACCTTATCAAGAGCCCCTGTAGATTCCAGTTAAGGAACACTCCTAGAACTGGATTTCCTTTTCGTTCTCAGCAAGATGCCCTGATTTTCCCTGTTGATGTAGATTCCAAACTCTGTGTACAAAAAGACAGATGTCCAGAAGTTTCCTAGGGACGTGGATTTCATGATTCTTGGTTACCTTTAAAAATACGTACTAAACATTTGGCAACTGCAAAACCCTTTTCCCCTCTCAAACTAAAAAGAGTAATGGAAGGGGAAAGATTACAGGGTTCACTTTAAGACCAGAGTTACATCCAAAAATGGAAAGAAGATTCTTTTTGTGATGGAATCTGGCCTTAGTTTTTTCCGAGGAACCTAACGGAATTGGAGTTTCCGAAACCTGTATACAACTTTCAAGAGGACCAGAATGTTGTTGGAGTACTGAAATGACCAATTCGTAATATCCGTATGCTAAATTGCTCCAAAACATTTGGGGAGCTCGAGCCCTGTTTCTTGTTTGTCCCATAGCAGACACTCTGGGAATTTTATGGATAGAGGATTCGTACAAAAAAAGATTCTTTATTCTGTTTTAGTTAGAGGCCGTATAGTGTCCTGTGTATGAGGATTCTCTTTCCCTAGATTCCTGTTTCGAAACCCTGATTCTTGTTTAGCCCTTAGTAAGACGACATGCAGATTATTTGATAGAGGAACCGTGGAAAACAGATTTTTTCTTTTTTCTTACCAAGAGGCCATGTAGTTTCCTGTATATGTGGACTGCTATTACCCACATTCATGCTTCGAATCCATGATTCTTCTTTAGCCGTCAGCAAGATGCCCTGCAGAGTTTCAGGACTGAGGAATCGTGTAATCCAGATTCCTTATTTTTAGCAACAGTCGTGCAGTGGCCTGTATATGAGTACTCCTTTTCCCAGATACATGCGTCGAAAACCTGACGCTTGTTAGGACCTTAGGAAGACGCCGTGTAGTTTTTTGGGTATTGAGAACACATGTCACCCAGA
>NW_007103231.1:0-363 GCF_000164805.1 Carlito syrichta | reverse complement strand
TGTCCCATACACAAAGCCTAAATTTGTGCAGATCAGAGTTTGGTGCAGGGGCTCCAGAGTTTCACCACTGCTCAGACCTATTCTATGCTCCTTCTCTGTGATCCTTAGCTTGTTGGTGTTGCCTTCTGGTTTCAAGGTGGCTGCTGCAGCTCCCCAAAATCACATCCTAACACAAACACATTCAAGTGGGGAGAAAGGCCAGCAGAAGGAAAAGGATTCCTCTATATCTGATAGGGCACTTCCTCCCGGGAATCCCTCAGCAAACCTTGGCCCCAGGCCTGGACACATCCCGGTCTGTGGCAGTCCTTAGCTGCGCCTGTAACCCCTTCTTCTGGAAATGTGGGAAGTGATATTTTCCTCACT
>NW_007103230.1:0-818 GCF_000164805.1 Carlito syrichta | reverse complement strand
TTGCTTTTACTTCTTTTTGTTCAATCTCCTGTTCTTCCTTATGAGCATCCTCTGACTTTGTTCACTTTTGAGGCTGGACTGTGGGTTGGGGCTGTAATTTTTACAGCTTTCAGATTTCATTGAGGGGGAAGCTGTGATTCGGAATCTATCTGCAGATCCCAGTATCCACCAACAGTTGTATGGGTTCACTGGAACCCACTTCCCAAACCTTACAATCTGTCCATGCAGTGGGGTTTAGGTTTGCTCCCTGGAACTAAAGGAGGCAAGAAAAAGGAAAATAATGGAAAAAAGGGGGATAAAGAAAAGGTTGGAGAGAGAGAATTGTAAGAGGGCAAACAGACATACATACCAACTAATGAATAGAAAGAGACACAAGGCCAGAAAAGAGTAAAAAGCAACAAATAAACAAGATTCTCTAAAGCATACTGGTAATCACACAAAGACAGTCTAATAAATTCATGCCTTTTGATGTGCTTTTCTCCAACACAGACAAGTGGTCTAACTCAAAAAGCAAACAAAAGTGAACAAAACAAACAGTCAAAACAATAAAATCAAAATAAGAAGCCAGACTAGCTCTGGAGTCTTTCCTGAGTGTCTGAAATCTCTTAAGCTCTGATCTCTTGTCTCTCCTCTTTGTTCTCACTGCAGGCAGATAGGTTTACTCAAAGCTTGGATTGGTTCCCTTGGCTTGCTGCCTGAGAGGCCTGCCATAGGACTAAATTGTCTGTGTCTGATAAAGTGTAGGGGAGGGCCTTCTACCTCCTGTTTGGTGAGGTTACCTTAGAAAGAAACCAAGGTGGCGGCTGCTCATAGATGAA
>NW_007103229.1:0-383 GCF_000164805.1 Carlito syrichta | reverse complement strand
GGACAGCTGGCATGTGCCCGGGCGGGGGTGGCGGCTGCCGGTCCTGGTGACGGGACCAGCACTCCGGCCCGTGGTGCTGACCTTCTGCAGACCCCAGAGCAAAAACCAAAGACCCGCCGGGCTCGGTGGCTCAGCCTGTCATCCCGCGCCTTTGGGAGGCTGAGGTGAGTGGATGGCCTGAGCCCGCGGGTTCGAGACCCGCCTGGGCAGCAAGACCTCATCTCCACAATAAATCAAAAAATCAGCCGGGCATGGTAGCGCGTGCCTGTCGTTCCGGCTACTCGGAAGGCTGAGGCGGAAGGATGGCCGGAGCCCAGCAGGCCGAGGCTGCGGTGGCCGGGAGCGGCCACTGCACTCCAGTCTGGGTGGCGGAGTGAGACTCC
>NW_007103228.1:263716-312474 GCF_000164805.1 Carlito syrichta | reverse complement strand
TCGGGCTCAGGCAATCCACTCACCTCAGCCTCCCAAAGGCACGGGATTACAGGCTGAGACTAAAATATTTTTTATTATTATTTTCCATTTTAATCCTTAGCTCTGTCAGCTTTGTCTTTCTATTGTCTCACTGTATTTTCTTTGAAGCCAATTGGTTGTTATTTGAGCTTCTTTTCAGTATATATGTTATGTTGTCTGTAAAAATTGATCTTAAAGAGAAATTGTTTTTCTATGACTTCTATTAGGTATTCTTTATGGTATTTTTAGATTTTTTTATGTATTTGTTGTATTCATTTGCTTGTATTTTCTTTTAATTTCTTTGCATATATCGCACACTATATCATTTCTAATTATTACTCACCTTGGAATGAGAGGAACATTTTATACTTCACAATAGTCCCTGAGTTTGAATCAGGGCTCTGAGCAGGAGAGGCACATATACAGATTTGGGGTCTGTTGCACAGATTCACTACCACGCTACTATTCATGTATATTTATGCTCAGCAATAGGAGATGGTATTTTTGACTCATAGTGGAACCTTTTGTATTATGTGTCCTTTGATGGTTTTTCACTTCTCTTTAGTTGACAGAGATTAGAAGTTTTTGATGTGACGTTTACTTACTATACCCCACCACTACACTGGCATAGTAACAACGTTACACTCTTAAGACAAAGATAATGTGTCATATTCCTGTCTTTGCTGTCAAGGACTATGCTCTTTGTTTTATGCCTCTTCCCTTGTCACTCTGTGGTGTCTCACAGGCACATTGACTTATTTGCATTCTGTGTGCCAATTAACCTTACTTTTCCAAAGAAGAGAGCGCAGGTTTTCCCCTGCTTAGGGCATATCACCTAATTTGGGAATAATCTGTGGCTAGCTTGCAATTTATAATCGTTTAAATACTTAGCAACTTCTCTCATTTTGACCCGTATTTCATTATATTTGGCAATGACTCTTCCATGCTTCTTTAGAAGGCTTATTTTTATGTTTTTACTTATTTTTATTTCATTGACTTCAAGGAGGAAAGTAGTAGTAGCAATGACCTTAACCAATAACTTTTAACCAGAAAACTTTACACTAAATATATCAAAGAAAAATTTCCCTCAAACACTATTTTGATGGAAAAATAGGCAAATATTTTCTGCATTTATTTCTTTTTAAAGTTTCATAGAAATAATTTCTTTATCACATAGATAGAAAATAATTTCATTGTAAGGCTTCTAAATAACATAAATTAATATACATGTTAAATCATTTTTTTTTTTTGAGTTGGAATCTCACTCTGTCGCCCAGACTGGAGTGCAGTGGCCCCTTCTGGCCACCGCAGCCTCGACCTGCTGGGCTCCGGCGATCCTTCCACCTCAGCCTTCCGAGTAGCCGGAATTACAGGGTTTGCTACCACGCCCGGCTAATTTTTTTATTTTAGTGTAAAAATGAGGTCTCGCCTTCCCAGGTGGGTCTCAAACCCGCGGCCTCAGGCAACCACTCACGTCAGCCTCCCAAAGGCGCGGGATTACAGGCTGAGCCACCGAGCCCGGCTATGTTAAATCATTTAAAAAATATGGACATCTGAGTTCATAATAATACCGTTTTTTATTTTGGTGATAAAATCCACAGTAAATACACACAATTGATTTTTCTAATCTGAGAAGGAAGCAAGAAAGGAAGAATACTATTAGGGAAGAAGAGTGGCAGAACTCGTTTTAGATAAATGGTCCTTAATGAAGATATATGTATATATGTGTGTATGCACTCACACACACACACACGAATATATATGTATGCTTACACACAGACACACACACACACACACACACACACATACATGTTATGACTTGGTTTTAAATAATTGTTTTAACCAGTTTCCTGACTATTTAGGAAAGTGCACGTGTTCTCAAAATAAGTATAATAAGCTTTGGTTTTAACTGACCATACATTGGCAGAAACAGGACCAGGGTCCAAGGTTTTTGATTCTCTGTCATTTCTTTCTCTTACACTTTACAGACCCAGTATTTTAATGGGCAAGATTCAGAGCTGAAAGCGAAAATGTAGGAATATAGAATATGTTGCTTTGTTTTTTCAAGTGCTACCTTAGACCATTCTGCTAAGTGAGTTTAACGATGAATACAGAATATAAAACTCACATTATTCCTTGTAATGCTATTAAATCCATGAATGCATCAAGTTATGGAGAGGACACTTAGATAAGAATAGGGTGATACTATAAAACATAGAAAATATAACACATGAAGCCCTGAAGGGCCTAACAGGTCTCAGTTTCTAGAGTTTGACCAATATGGAGAAATGAGGTGGTGAGAACAATGCTCAGATATCTTCAGAGTATATATTTACAAGATACTTTTGTTTTTTAATTCTAAAATATCACTTTATTCACTGGGTTTAGTAAGTGAATATTCATTTCATATTCATTTATTTTTAATTGACAAATAAAACTTGAATATATTTATGGTGTATAACATTTTAAAAATATGGAACGGTTAAATCAAGCTAATTGCCATTTGCAATCCATCACATACTTATCATTCTTGAGTTCCCTAGGCACTAGGATGCTTGGCCTCTAATAGAAACCATATAAACCACCAATTTAATACATCCTATACATGGGAATCAAAATCCTATTTCTTTGGCAAGTAAAAGAGAAGAGAAAATTTCAGAACTTAAGAAGACCCATGTGTATATCTACCAAACCAGAAGAAAATTGATTAAAGTAAATAAAATAAATTGTAAAATTCTTCATTGTGCACTTGAAGTAGATTTTTATCTTTGACCAGAGTTTATTAAAAATAAGCAATAGTCTCACAAAATTAAATATAATTGATTACTAATTAGGAACATTTAATTATAAACAAATTGAAGAAAATTATATGGAAAATTGAGGGAAGATAATACTGAGCCAATCTGTTCCAAAAATTACTAGAAGTCAAAGAACAAATTAAATAACATGTTCAAAATACATTAATGCACTATACATATATTCTCAACTTAGAAAATAATTCACAGTTTAAACTGTACTTTTTTTTGATGCTTTACATTTGTTATTCCCAATGACATTTCCTCAGAAACTCATGTGATTATTATAGATTTTAATACACATACATAGAAATGAATTCATAATTATTTCCTTTAATTCTGCCAACTGTTGTGTTATATGCTTGCGTGAAAACCTAGATTTTTGTTAGTAAAGACGATTAGAACTAAATGTTAGCCTTTCATTCACTTTCATTTTATTATAGTTCACTACAGTCATTTAACTTGTAACATATAAATTCACTAGCACACACATTCCCAAATGAAATTGCAAAGAAATGTTCTAAAGTATATCAGATTATGCTAATGTGTTAGCATTTTGGAGATAACTGAATATTTGACTGTGTGGTACTTTAAATAAAGTACTTTCAATACTGTTTTTTACTTATTCTTATTCTTCAGTTCCATCTGTCTCAATATCTCATGTTTACTAATGAAATGTGGATGATGATGAAGTTACAAAAGTAATTTATTTTAAAGCAATCATTATTTATCAAATAAACCTACCTATCAAGTGAGCATAAATTACAGCGATAATAGTTAAGATATCACTAATAATGGTAGATAAAATTGCATCTACTTCTAACAATTTTTTTAAAAGAAATTATGCCTCTAAAACAAATTATACTGCTTGGAATTTTTCCCCTAGGGCAACTTTGATTTAAATGACTTATCTTCATTTGTTCCAGTTACATTGAAGAAAACGTCAAAATATAGATGGACAGTCTTTTATATTACTTCTGTTTTGTGCTAACACAACTTTCTTTCAACTAATTAAAACATGTAAACTGCCTCTAATAAAATTTACTCAGGATAATTTATAGGAAAAAATATGAAGAGGTTTGTCCATAGTGAAACCCATTTCTCCATTAATTATATTTCTTCTCACTCTTCAATCATGAACATTAGAAAATATCCAGCTATGATTATCATTCATCCAATAACTGATACCTATTAATAAAGAGTCTGTCTCCAGGTCAAAAGTCTATGTTTGATATTTCAGATCTGACCATAGGCAGTTACCAGGTTTGTCCTGGCAGCCTGATGTGGAAAAGCCGTCCTCCCCTCACCAGACTTAGTGTACAGACAGGGCATGACAGGTTTCTGGAAGCAATTGCAGTGAAGGACTCAGGCCTTTCTGGGTCAATCATGTTTATATCTGCAGTTGTAGCCCAAGAACGTCCATTTGGGAGCTTCTTTATGAGGGGTCTTGATAGAGGCATTTTCTAGGTGGTTTCACCAAGACCCCTTTATAGGAAGCCTTGGCTAATGCACCTTTTTCCACTTTAATCCACTCATTCCTAGCTCCATCTCCTAGCTGTCTCTCACTTATGGGTTCATAAAGATACAGGAGGTTTTTTTGTGAACTTCCTGGGAGTGACAGATTCTCCCCGCTCTTTGCTGCATCCTCCTGACCCTTGCCTGGTACTGTTTTATGGAGGAAAATGGAATACTAGGAAGCTAGCATCACTTTTTACCTCTTAGCTGTATATTCACAGTAAGTGGGAAAAGTCTTGATTTTTTACTTTCAGTCTGGCTCATACTCCTTGACCGTTGTCAAGGTCATCGTCATTGTCACCTTGAGACTGTGCTTGATAGTTAAAACAGTCAGTCATCACAAGGACAGAGTTACATTCTGAGATATGTGTCCATAGGCAATTTAATCATTGTCCAACTATCACAGTGTAATTATACAAATCTAGATAGTATAGCCAACCACACACATAGGCTCTATTGTATAGCCTGTTGCTCCTAGGCTACAAACCTGTACAGCATGTTACTGCACTGAATACTGATGGCAATTATAACACAAAGATAAGTATTTTTTAAAACATAGAAAAGATACAATCAGGATATACTATAAAAGACAAAAAAAAGTCCACCTATGTAGGGCATTTACCATGAAGGCGGTTTGCAGCACTGGAAATTGCTCTGGGTGAGTCAGTGAGTGGGCAATACACAAATATGAAGGCCTGGAACATTACTCTGTAGACACTATAAACAGTGCACCAATTAGGCTACAACAAATTTATTTTCTAAAAAAGTTTCTTTTTTAATAACAAATTAACATACTACAACTTTTCTACTTTATAAACATTTTAGTTTTTAAAATTTTTTGACTCATTTGTAGTATCAGTGTAAAACACAAACACATTGTTTAACTATACAAAATACTTCCTTATTCTACAAGGCTTTTTTATTATTGGATTAAACATTTTTATTTTAGTTATAAAACTTTTTTTGTTAAAAACGAAGACAAAAACACACAGATTATCTCAGGCCTACACAGGGTCAGCATGATCAATATCTTTTTCTGCTGCTTCCAAATCTTATCCCATTGGAAAATCTTCAGAGGCAATAACACACATGGAGCTGTCATCTCCTATGAAAACAATGCCTTCTTCTGCAATATCTCCTGAAGGACCTGCCTGAGGCTGTTTCACAGTTAACTTTTTTAAATAAGTGGATGAAGTATACTTTAGAATAACAATAAAAATATAGTATTGTTAAGCTGGGCATGATGTGCACGTGTAGTCCCAGCTACTCAGGAGGTTGAGGTAGGGGAATCCCTGGAACCCAGAAGTTTGAGTCCGGCCTGGACAACATATTGAGACTACGTCTCTAAAAAAAAGAAAGTACAGTATAGCAAATACATAAATCAATAAGTTATTTATAACTGATAAGCATTGTGTACTGTACATAATTGCATAGACTATACTTTGAAATGTTTGGCAGCGTGTTTACACCTGCATCATCATGAACATGTAAATAGTGTGTTGTGCTATGACTTTTCAAAAGTTGCGATGTCACCAGGTGATAAGAATTTTCCAGCTCCATTAGAATCTTATGGGACCACTGTGATAAATGCAATTCATTGTTGTCTAAAATATTGTCATACGGTACGTGACTGCACTTACAAATTTCAGACATTACTTTAGCTATCAAGAAGCTCAATTTTCCATTGTCAAAGAGTCTTAATCACTGAGATCTTGTCATTGTTAAATGTACAATTCTTTTCAACCATATCTACATTTTATAATAGTACTTTTGAAGAAATACATTTTGAGGCAGGAAGGATAATCAAAGAGGATAAAATTTCAGGGATGTGATAACCAGTGTAAGGTTAGGGAACATATAATTTGAAGAGCTGGAATTTGATCTACATTTCTGCACTTGGTTGAGCACATTTTTCTGTCTACTGACAGGGCCACTCACAAATCCCTTTACCAGTTACTCTCAACAATGCATCCAGATATCTGTATATATGGTCAGTCTTCTCCTGTGTGCACTCCTTATTTCTATCTTACAAAGATAACCTGAGTTTGTAAATACTAACTTAAAGTAAAAGCCAAAGTTCTTACAATGACTTGGGGACATCTACCCATTTTTTCCTCATCCCTGGGTATTTGTCTGGTCTCTTATACATGACTTCTTGCTCAGCCTACAGGTACATGAAGTCTTCAGGCACACTTCTAGTTTCAGATCTTTGCACTTGCTTTTCCCCAGCCTGGGCTGAAATGCTTTTTCCCTAAATATTGACTGACTTGCTACCTTACCTTTACTCAAATGTTATATCTAGGCCAACATTTAAAATGAAAACTTCTGCACTTAATACACACCATCTATGTTTTCTGATGAACCTCTAACACCTAACATGGTATCTAGCACATGAAAAGTGCTTAATATTTGTTGAATGAGTTAAAGGTACAAACCTTACAAATCAAAAAGTTCAAAATACAATTTGAGATATTAAAATCTATTATATATCACTGTTGAAGCTCATTTGTTACTTCAATGTAGATAAGTAGTGTACATGATAATTCCTTGTAATAGTGGGATTGAAATAAATAGCAAATTTATTGCTGCAGCTAAGATGGTTCTTCAAAATTACATCAGTAGGAAGTAATGCATTGTCCAGGATTCTTGTGTATAGGCAAGGAATCATTCTGACATCATATGTGGCCTGGAAGCCACACTTTTCCTACTTAAAATTGGAGCTGAAAAAAAAAATTCCTCTCCCAAATTATCAGTACGGTCCAGATGGAGACATGCCACAGATCAGAGAGCCCAAAGAACACAGAGAATGAGCAAGCTCACACAGGGCACAGAGGACTTTCCTCCTCTTAAGTAGCCACAGACAGCATCTGAAAAGCAAGCAAGCCTCCTAAAACTCCAGAACTCCACAGACTCATGGAAAAAAATTAATTGAAATGAATAGCTCATGTCTGAACCTTAAGCAATTTCAGGGATGCCAAAAATGAGCTGTAGTGAGTGCTAAGCCCAATTCACAAGCAGGGACTGCTGAAGAAAAAGCAGCTTGCTAACTTTTAATTGCTCTTTCAATATATTGGACCTTATCTTATTTTTTCTATACAATAATTTCACACAGTTGTGCAATGTATTTATCTTCATTTTTCTAAGAAAAGAAAACAAGATGTAAAAAATGTGATGTCTTGCTCGAAATCACAATCTAGGAAGTAGTACGTTCAGAACTACTTCCCCATAGAACAGCCTATAGAAAACAGATATTGACTGCATGGACAGGGAACACCTGGATCTGGGCAAGACCCTCCATTCTGCCAGACAAAGCATTTCTATACTCTCCCAAGGAAGAGCAGTTATTAGAATACCACACCAACAGCATGTATTAACTTTAGTTACTGCACATATTTTTTGTTTAGTATATTCCCAAGTTGAGTTTTAATTATTTGCCATTAAGATGTATATGTATGTGTATATGTATAAAAATATACTCTCAGAAAGGCCTAGATAAAAATATTCAAAACTTAACAAGCAGTAAACTTAGAGAATTTTCTAGATTTCCTGGGTTTTTTTTTTTTAACAACTTTGATTTTTCTGGAATGTTGTCTTTATTATGAGCACAAAACTAAAGTAATAATTTATAACTATCATTTGTAGAACATTTGTGATGTACCATACATTGTGATAAATGCTTTATCCACATCACTTCAATAAATATGCATAACAATAGTATAAAGGATAATTATTATTACCGCCACATTACATCTGAAAGTGGTGAGACTTAGAGAAATGCTTATCCAAAATCACACAGATCCAAATCAGTTCTAGTTGACTTCACAGCTCTACCACTCACCTAAATGTCACTCCATGGAAAGGAATACAGACTATGTAAAGAACAATAAACTGATATATTTACTCTATAGCAGGTTGAATGAAGATAGTTTTAGGCAATTTTATTAGTGGTTATTAAGCCACTGATCTGTCTGCCTGACTTTTTGTTTTATCATCACTTATTTAATATCTGACAATGTTGCTACTAGTGATCAACTTCATAATTTCCACTGCTCATCTCTTTGCATCCTCCTTGCTGAGAATTCTCAGCATCATTGGTTCATAGATAAAGATTATCCTCTGTTTTAGGAGTGTAGTGGAGTAAGATCATGAATATAGGTAAGCGAAGGTGTAATAAGACTATCACTATGAGCAGCTGTAATTAAATCATGGACCGGAATGTACTCATCTATAGTTTCTAAAAGTTCAACCATATGGAGATACTATACGAGAGAGGGTCCTGAGATATTGTCCACTGAGATAAGGTGACTGGAAGAAGACAAACTTATTGACCATTGATGCAAAACCACCCGGCAAATTATATTGCATCCTCATTTTGATTGTGGTCAATAAGAAAAGATTGGTCCTCTATAGATCAAATAATATTTCAAAAACGGAAGCCAATTCTCAGTCTGCTTTTGAGATACACTTTATCTTTGGTTTTAATCTCTGTATACTGATTTTATTATGATAACACAGCCAGAACTACTTAGGACTAACTTCTTATATCGTAAATGTAACCCACATAAATCCAAGTAGTCAGTACATAAAATAACATCCTATAAAATATTCAGGTTGCAAAAGCTATCTCAATACCAAAATCCTTCATATATACTTATTTACTCTTATTTTGTCTCAAGCTTACTCGAAATTGCATTATCACAGAGCACTTAATATGTGCCATCAATTCTCTTAAAAGAGAATTTGAATGCTGATAAAGCCTGATATAAAAAAAAAAAAACGCACACACACAATGCTTGTGCCACTTTAAGAAAAAATTTAACAAAGAAAGGAAATCATATGATGAAATACAACATTTTAACAGTGTTACTGAAAAAAGGCTGCATGTGAATAAATGAATTCATATTTGAAAATTGGGATAATGTTAAAGCAATCATGATTCTACCCTGAAACACTCAAAAGTGTTTCTCAAGATATCAAAGCAGCAAAAAGGAAAAATACGAAAGTTTGAGTTTATTTTGCAAAACTGACTTTGAAATTAGATATTATTACGTCAACTTGAAAATATTTTTGTTTCCAAAATAATACTCATTCATAGCAGGATATTCCATCAAATATGTGTTGAGTCAGATAAACCTCAAGTTGAAAATTACTCTAGGCTGCAAGCCACTCAAAGACAAGATTCGTTACCTACTTACACTAAGCAGGATAACAAGAATCGGTTTGGTTTGGGTTATGAGTAGGTGTTCATATAATATACTATCCATACTAAGATTAGGTCGGAAAAGAAACTAGAGTATCTTTTCCAGGGCAAGTACTGTCCACCCAGAGAACTGTTCCTGAAAACCTGAAATATACGGTCACCATATTCATAAAGATCTGTCATGTTATTTTCTACTGGATGGTTTTAAACTTTTTGCTCTCTTATTTCTAAATTCATACAATTTTTAAAATGCAGTCATGCACCACATAATGGCCTTTTGCTCAACAACAGCTTGCATATATGTCAGTGGTCCCTTAAGATTATAATGGATTTGAAAAATTTCTATCACTTAGTGACACTGTATCTGTCAAAAAGGCATAGTGAAATACATTCCTCACATTTGTGGTGATGTTGGTGTAAACAAGCCCACTGCACCATCAGTTGTGCAAAAGAATAGAACATATAAATATGTACAGTATATAATACTTGATAATGATAATAAATGATAATTTCAACTGGTTTATATATTTATTATACTATACTATACTACATTGTTTATCATCCTTTTAGTGTGTACTCCTTCTACTTATTACAAAAAAAAAGTTAACTCTAAAATAGTCTCAGATAGGTCCTTCAGGAGGTATTCCAGAAGAAGGCATTGTTATTATAGGAGATGACAGCTTCATGTATGTTATTGCTCCTAAAGGCCTTCCAGTGGGACAAGATGTGGATGAGGAAGACAGTGACACTGATGATCCTGATGCCTCTGTAAACCCAGGCTAATGTGCATGCTTGTCTTGGCTTTTAACAAAAATTTTTAAAGATGAAAAATAAAAACAAAACCGATAACCTTTTACATAGAAAAAGGCTATAGCATAAGCATCATAAAAAAGAAAATATTTCTGTATAACTGCACAAAGTATTTGTGTTTGAAGCTAAGTGTTATTACAAAAGAGTTTAAAAATTATTAAAAAATTAATGTTTACAAAGTAAAAGAGTTATAGCAGGCTAAGGTTACTTTATTACTAAAAAAGAAAAAAATATTTTTACAAATTTCGTATAGGCTAAGTGTACAGTGTTTATAAAGTCTACAGTAGTGCACAATCCTGTCTTAGGCCTCCACATTTACTCATTACTCAGTCGCTGATTCACCCAGAGCAAATTGCAGTCAAGCAAGCTTCATTCATGGTAGGAGCCCTAGATAGGTGGACCATTTTTCCCTTTTGTACTGTATTTTTCTATATTTAAATGTGCTTAGATACATAAATGCTAATCATTGTGTTACCATTGCCTACAGTATTCAGTACAATAACATGTTGTACAAGTTTGTAGTCTAGAAGCAATAGACTGTACCACAGAGCCTAGGTATGTAGTAGGCTATAGCATCTAGATTTGGGGAAGTGCACTCTGTGATGTTCACACAATGACAAAATCACCTAAAGATGCATTTCTCAAGATGTATCCGTGTTGTTAAGCAACACATGACTGCAATAGATATTGACCTATGGCACATGAAGTGAAGAATTCTGGATAGTCAGCCTATTAAGATAACTTAATGTATTTCTATAATGACATTTAGGCTACTATTCTCCAAATATACAAGAGAATAGAGTTATGATATCCAAATATTGGGTCTTCGAATAAAAATAATTAAAACGGTAGACATGATTGTATTATATACAACAGTATCTATTAATTGCTTCATTTAACATAGAAATTGTGTCATTTTCAAATGGTGAAACAGTCACAACTATCCAAGGAATTGTTGACAACGCTATGATTAATCATTACGTCTATTATTACTTTGACTGGAAAGGATTCACAATTTAAAAAGACAAGTTTCTGCCACCAGAATAACTAAAATGAAAAAGAAAGACAGTGTTAAATGTGGGTAAGAATGTGGAGAAACCAAAAGTGACATACACTCTTATTGCTTCTGGTTTCTCTTGTGGAGGATATAAATTGATGCATCTTTGAAAAACACTCTGGAAAATTATTTGACACGATCTACTAACACTGAATAAATGCACAGTTTTTGACCCAGCAACTTCTGTCCTATCAGAAATGGGTACATGTATTCACCAAAAGACATACAAAATGAGCATCATAGCACTATTCATAATAGCCACAGAGTAGAAACTTCTCAAATGTCCATCAATAGAAGACTAGAATCAACAAATTTTGATATATTCATACAGTGAAATGCTATGCAGTTATAAGGATGAAAAATAATGCAACTACTCTCAATAATGTAGATCTACCTCACAAACAAGTCGCTGCAAGAGAATCCAGACAAAAATGACTACATGTATAATTTTACCTAGGTAAAGTTAAAAACAGCTCACCCTTATCTATGGTATTAGAAGTCAGGAAGGTTATCAAATGGAGGAGTTGATACTGACTGGAAGAGGTCATAAGGGAGTGATTTTCAAGGCTGTTATGATACTGTCTCCTGATTGACGTGTTCATTACATGCGTGCACAGTTTGTGAAAAATCCATCAAATGCAACACATAATTTTTGCTTTTTCTTTATGTAAATTATACTTCAATAAATCTTATTTAAAAGAGACAAGCTTCAGTCCAGTACTGTTTGAAATAATAATTCCAAGTTGAAGTCTGAAATAATGTTTTAAAACATAGAAAAACATTATTTTTTCAATTTTTGGAAAAAATACTACCAGGCAAAATATGTTCCAAGGTTTTGTATGATAGCTTGACAAGGCTATTTTCAATTTTAAAGTTCTAAAACTGAAAACCTAGCCATATTTTACAAAAAACTTAGGATAATAAAAAATGTGAAAAGTATGACCCAAATTTTTTGTGGTTTTATATATACATATATATGTATACATATGTGAACATATATATGTGTATATATAGCACTGGTGATTTTTTCTTATATTTTTTCTTTTTAAAAGCCACACAAAGTTTTCTTTTAAAAGATTTTAATTTTAAAAATACAGTTGTTACGGTTTTAAGAACTATTTTCTATATATAGCAGAAAAAGAATATGTTGAAAGGATCTTTTGGTTATTTTTCATGGAAAAGGGAAATTATTGCCACTGGCATCATCTTTAACTAATGACTTATGAAAAATAAATAATGTAAAATATAATTTGTATTTCTGAACAGAAGTTATTAGCCAGGTTGAACTCAGCCATTAATAATATATTTAGATATCTCTACAAATGCTTGCATAGATATCATGTCTAAAAAATCTAACATAAATCATTCTTCTCTTGCTTAAAAATGTGCAAAACCTTGCTTTTGTACTGCACACTCTCATTATTCAAATGTTTGCTATGATTGTGCATTTTTATACTTCAAATAAAAATATTATTATAGTAAATCATATTGTAATTTTAAACCAGTCTTACACTAGCTTTTTAAAATATTTTTATTTTTCTAAGTATTATTTGAATTTCTTGCCTGTATTAATCATATTTTTTATATTAATACTGAAATGCATGGCATTTTGATGTAAGAAGAAAATATAATTTGTATCCAATTCTATATGATATCACTGCATTTAGATCACATATCACTAACAAGCTATCAAGATATAAAATAATTACTTAATTACTGCTGTAAACAGTTTATATTATGTGCTATTTGAATGTTTAAGATTATTTTAGTAATGTTTGTGATTGAAATTTTTGGCCAGGCAAAGAATGCATTATGACTTTTCCCAATTTAAATAATGAAATACAGACTCATGTTATATTTGAAAATTCATTATGCAATGTATTTTTAAAAAACTGGGCTAGATTTGAAGATGGAAATATACATTTAACATGTTATATAAAAAATGACACTAATGCTGAAAATGTATCTACTACATTCTTGACTGTTAAGAGTGAATGTGAGTCTGATTTAAAAGGGAAGATAAGCATCATAGATATGTTTGGGGGCATAATCTTCTACTAAAATATTTTATAACAGCGTTTCTCTACTTTTTGAGGACTAGGGTCAATGTGTTCCTGAAAATTATACAATTCTTTTGTTAGTCAGATACATACACAAATGTTTACCTACAGAAACATCACGCAAATCCACACGTATCTTAATTGCCTAACATCCTGCAGAATGCTAGAAAAGTTAAGCATAATTTAATTCAGGATAATATTACAATTCAGAATACATGAGATGAGGAGAAAATGGATCAAGCGGATACTCAGAAGGATGAAATAAAATGAATCCCGAGATGACTAATCCAAGCTTTGAATATTAGGTCTGATGCCCTCATGTCAATTTATGCATAAGACTTATGATCGAGAAATGAACACCTTGCACAAGCCTTATACCACATGTTCCACTTTAAGCAGAGAAACAAAAGAAATGCTTCTCCTAGGATTCCTCACAAAGAAGCCCCAATTGCCCCTTTCTCTGAATCTCTTGGCTTTACTTGTCCTCTCACACATGGAGTTCCCCATCCTATACAAAAAAGGGCAGATCCTTGAAGTCATGCCTTTTTCCTTCTAAACTCCTTTATTTTTTCTTGGTAAGGGTGTACACAATTTAATAAATAAGCCATTTGTTTTTGCCTTTTATTTCTTTCCTCTCAGAATTTTTGAGTCAAAGACTGAGAATGGTTAGGGACTTTGGTTAAGAATTTTGAAATTCATTTTTAAATAGAGATGTTATTACTTTAAAAAAGTTTTGCTTTGTTTTAAGGAAATATACCCTATCTTCACTATTTTGAACAATTTGTTTTCTCTTAAGTGTCTTTCCTTTGAGTCAATTACTTCCTCAATAATCAGCAAATAATTTCTCCCTATGCAAGCATTTTATAAAACTAGCAATGTCACAAACTTTGAGATAGGAAAGTGTTTTTCTTAACTGGTTGTCAACTTTGTCATATATAGTTTTTCATCAGAGACATAGGCTCAGTTATCTTTCAAAACTCCAAGCATAACTTTATGAAATCTCAAACAAAGGATGTATATTTTGATATAAAAATAAGTGAATTGTCAACCCCTACCTAGTATATTCAATATTCTGGAGACCAGACTGAAAAATACTTATAGGAGTTGATATTTATAAAGTCTGGGTTTGTTACATATCTATACATGTACATATCTTTCCGACTGACAATATAGAATTTCTTCTCTGCTTATCTCAATCTTGAATTGTCTCATGTGAGTGTTTTGCTTAGATTATTGTTATTAGTGAGTAATATTCTAAACATTTTTTTTTTAGATTTTCTCTGTTTTACATCAAAACAATTACTACAAAACTGTATTCCAAACCTTTGTAGAGTTGGCTTTGCTTGGACTGTTACTCAACTCTTGGCCCTATGACTTTACTGTGGTTTGCAATAAGGGAAGTACCTCTGTATCACATTGCAGAGTCAGATGAAGACACCATGAAGACAATGAATTTTAACCTTTAGGACCTCAAACTTCCATAGGTCCTTTCCTAAGTCCTGGGAGAAGCCCTATCACTGGGTTCAGAGTAAACATTTTGTAAAATTTGCAAAAGTGAAATATTTTATCAAAAACCTGTTAAAACCACTGCCTGAGTTCATTCCACCTTCTCCTTTGACACGTCTTTTCTTATCTGGGCACATCAGTGTGACTCCAGGAGTTATTAGGCTTATATGGGGAATTTGGGTTGGGCAAGCATTTATTTGGGATTTAATGGGTTGTATTGTGCAATGACAGTCACTTCATTGAACAATCTTTCTATTCCTAACCACCCTGACACATAATGTGCCAAATCCCTTGGACTGTGACACAAAGCATCAGGACCTGAGGTCACAACATGACCAGAATTGGAAGAACAAGGATGGTGGAAAAGAAACAGGGTTTGAAATGTAGATGACTATACAGTCTTTCAAAAACACTTCTATGAGATATGCAAAAGAGTTAGCAAAAGATTCTGTTCCCATTGATGCCAAGTAAATATAGAAGTTTCTGCCTTTCAGGAATAAACTTAGCAACACAGCATTAACAATTTAAACCACCACCATACATATCGTTGTCATGGGAGGGCAGAGGGAAATAGATCTATCAGAATTCCTATCTTTGTAAGAAACAAACCTGTAGAAGTACTATAAACAGTAAACAAGTCTGTGTATGAAGTTGTATGTTTTATGCATCTCAGTGTTTCAAATCGCCTTTGTGTATCTGACAGCTCTTTTCTTCCTGGAGTCCAGAAGTTCCAGACAAAATACCAAGTAGATCATATTCAAAGTAGTAAATCCTGAAGAAGAAAGATAAATTTCTCATAGAAGTAATAAATCATTTTTTTGGTTGTTTTATAACCCATGTAACAAAGGGGAAGACATAATATGAATATGCAGACAATATTTAAATTTCTTACTGATTTAATTTCAATTTGACATAAATTACATTAGCAGAGATAACACAATTCATATATTACTGTAATCAAAGCATTAATACCATATTGGTTGTATGTATGTTGTCAATTTAAGGAGTATTTAAAATTAGTCTGTAAAAAAACAAAAAATCTTCAAATATAAATTCCTGATACCTTACAGCTTATATAAGAAAGACACTTTACTGATATTTTCTCAAATTTGACAACAAACCTATAAATTTACATGACATTGCAAACAAGTTGTGAAGCTCTAAGAAACTTCAGTAATAATAAAAAAGTTTAATTATGTTATATTCTCTATAGATTATATAAAATTGTCCTAGGAAGAGGTGTTCCTAGAGAATACAGTCAATAAATGTAGGAGAAAGTATTGAGTTACTGCAGGTCATTAGTTTGTTATTTGTGAACTATTAAAGTTTTAGTTTTTGTTATTGTTATTTATTTTTCACCTTAAATAAATATTTTTTCTTTCTAATTTCATATATGTAGTTATATATTCTGTTTCCTAAAGAGGATCTCCAAGATAATATGTTTTAGGCCCCACTAAAACTGGATCAGTCCCTGTGTTTTAGTATTTTTACTGCTATTATAGAGGATGACCATATAATTTATTTATTTATTTATTTAATTTTTTTACACTAAATAGACCAATAACAACCCAGGAAGTTGAGTCTGTCATATGAAAACTACCTACCAAAATAAGCCCCGGACTGGATGGCTTTCCAGCAGAATTCTACAAAATGTACAAGGAGGAGGTGATGCCAATCCTACTGAAAGTATTCCAGTAATTGAGAAAGATGAACTTCTCCCCAAATCATTTTACAAAGCTAACATCACAGTGATACCCAAACCGGGTAAAAATCCAACAAAAAAAGAGAACTATAGGCCAATATCCCTTATGAACATAGATGCAAAAATCTTCAACAAGATTCTTGCAGATTGGATCCGAAAACACAACTCAAAAACTATCTACCATGACCAAGTAGGCTTAATTCCCAGGATGCAGAGCTGATTCGACATTCACAAGACCATACATGTCATTAAATACATCAACAGACATAAAAACAAGAACTACATGATTATCTCATTAGATGCAGAAAAAGCTTTTGATAAAATCCAGCATCCCTTCTTTTTTTTTTCATTTTTTAAATTATTTTTTTCTGTTTTAAAGATGTGGGGTACAATTCAGGGTTAAGCATACAAACATTGATTATGCAGGTACCTTTGTTGATAAGGTATGCCCCTCCCTCCCCTGGCAGTTTCCCTCAACTGCCAATCCCACACCCCCTTCCCTGACAGTTTCCCAGTACTGCCAAATATTTTCTCATAGTATTATAATTGTTCCAGATCTGTTTATGAGTGAGAACATATGGTACTCTGTTCTTTGTTTCTGTGACAGATCACTGAGTATGATAGATTCCAAATTAATTCAAGTTGCTGCGAAGTTCATATATTTGTCTTTCTTTATGGTTGCATAATATTCCATTGTATATATGTACCACATTTTTTTAATCCAGTCCAGCAACAACAGATGCTGGCAAGGATGTGGAGAAAAAGGAATGCTTCTACACTGCTGGTAGGAATGCAAACTAATGCAATCTCTTTGGAAGACAGTGTGGTGATTTCTGAAAGAACTAGAAACTGACCTTCCATATGACCCAGCAATTCCCCTATAGGGAATATATCCAGAGGAACTCAAATCATTCTACAAAAAAGATACTTGCACACATATGTTTGTTGCAGCTCTATTCGCAATAGCAAAATCATGGAACCAACTAGCATCCTTTCTTGATAAAAACCCTCAAACACCTAGGTATAGAAGGAATATACAATTTATTTTTATAAATACCTACAAGATGAATGTCAGATAGATTGCATAAATAGGGTAGTATTTTTTTATTCTGGAAAAGAAGTACAATTATTGAGCTTAAAGTTGTATCTCATATTTTTCTTCTTTTCTTGACTTCTAGGATTTTCAGAGGTAAGTTTTATGTTCCATTGCTATGGATTCCCTTAATCGCGTATTTTCTGCATAATTCCCTATCCCAATTTACTCCCAACCCCTTATAACACAATTATTTTACTGTTTTTCAGCTCTTATTAAATATTTTTGAAATATATATATATTTTAAACTACATACTGCTTCAATATATTTTTTGGAAGTTAGTATTATGCAGAAGCAGTAGTTTAGAAGATGCTGATGTTGGGCGGAGTGGCTCTTGCCTATGATCCCAGCAATTTCGGAGCCTAAGGAGAGGATTGCTTGAGCCCGGGAGATTGAGAACAGCCTAGGCAACACAGCAAGACCTTTTCTATATAAAATATGGAAAAACTAGCAAAGCATGGTGGCATGCTTTTGTAGTATAAGTTATTCAGGAGGCTGAGGTGAGAGGATTGCCTGAACCCAGGAGGTCGAGCCTGTGGTGAGCAATTATCATGCCAATGCATTCCAGCCTGGGAGACAGAGTGAAACTTCAACTCAAAAGAAGAAAATCTTTAGTATCATCATTGCAACAATAGCTGCCACTACTAAACAGAAACTCTGGACTATCTTTTTATGTAAATTATACTCAATTGTTTTGTTTTTCCTTTGTATTAGAAATGTCTAACTCCTACTTCTGTTTAGGCTAACCAGTTGCTTGATTAATTGTAAACGTTTAACAATTTAAATGTGCTTAAAGCAGCACAAATTATAATAAAAACATTGTCTTACACTATCATTTATTCTGCAAATATGGTATATATTTTTGTATAATGACCGCTTTTTCAGAATACGAATTTATGTTCGGCTTCATTATCATGAATCAAATTATTTCTTTTGTAGAATTCTGGACATTTTCCAGACACACACAAATACACCTGTACATGCATACATAATATTCTATCCGATATATGTGTGTATACGCTCTTATATGTGTATATATACTCCGTTATGTATGTATACTATAAATGTGTGTTTATGCACATGAACTCATAGCTTTGCTAAGTATTTTTTAAGGTGCCTTATCCTCTGAGAGGGTGCACCATACAGTCCTGAAATTATGATATTGCCTTGGCAATTTTATTTAAGTAACTGCTTGGCATCTTGACTTTGATAAATTCAATGATAACTTGCACTGCTAAACAAAATGACTGCACTAATTTCTTGCCATTGTGGGGTCTCCTATTAACTTAATGGAACCCTATTGCTGTGAAGAATAGTGGGGAATCTTGGCAGCATTGCTGGCACAGCAACCTTGGCTAATTTCCCAAACTAGGCTTTTTCTTTGCAGGTAACCATCTGTTTTCCAATTTTCCTCCTTAGCAGCAGTAGGTGCTGTCTTCAGTGAAACCCATTGAGTTTTTGGACAATGCCCATTATCTTTTCCAAAGGAAGAGCTCTGCACGTGGTGAGGTCACATCATGTAAGATCAGTGTAAGAAGTCAAGCCACAAAGGAAATCTCTGAATGCTGCATTTGTGATCTTTTTTTTTTTTTTTTTTTGAGTTGGAGTCTCACTCTGTCGCCCAGACTGGAGTGCAGTGGCCGCTCCCGGCCACCGCAGCCTCGACCTGCTGGGCTCCAGTGATCCTTCCGCCTCAGCCTTCCGAGTAGCCGGAATTACAGGCATGTGCTACCACGCCCGGCTGATTTTTTGATTTATTGTAGAGATGAGGTCTCGCTGCCCAGGCGGGTCTCGAACCCGCGGACTCATGCAATCCACTCACCTCAGCCTCCCAAAGGCGCGGGATTACAGGCTGAGCCACCGAGCCCGGCTCTGCATTTGTGATCTTACAACTGGAGGAATAATGTAGTTTGTGATGACCATGGTGTGTATGTGTGCATGTGTGTGCATGCGTGTGTGTGCATGTGTGTGTGTGTGCGTGTGTGTGTGTGTGTGTGTGTGTGTGTGTGTGTGTGTGTGTGTGTTGGGGTTGGGAAATGGAGGAAATTAAAAGTTCCCTGTAAATTCAGCCACACTCTTTGTTCCTACTTCTCCATGAATAATGAGAACACTGAAATTTAAGTGCTTCTAAGAACCTTGATAGAGTATGCTGTGACTGCTGAGAGCACACAGTGAAGGAGAAGATAGACTCTTTCAGGGGAGAAAAATAAATCAAAGAAGTGAGGAAAAAAATGCAATAGGAAGAAAATATTGAGAGAATTAATGTTTCTCCTTCCTCTTTTAGTATATTTTGTCCATTAATACTCATCATAGCAGCCTTTTTGTGACTGTCTAAATTTTAGTTAGTCATTTAAACAGTTATAGTTTCTAGTATTTACTTTTAAGCTAGTGAATTTATGCTAAGATAGTACAATTATTTAGGAGAAAACCAAGAAATAAGAGCAAATAGTGAACAAACAAACAGTTAAACAAAACCACAAATGTTTATAAGCACAAAGAACATGATTGAAGGGTAGCAAAAGAAAGTAGCAATACCTGCAGTTTCAACATATTGATAATTTTCAAAATATTGATGGTTCAAATTTCTCTAAATTCTTCTCAGTGCATGTTAGGGAGAGGATTTGGAATTAGATAAGAAGCTATGTCATAAAAAATATCAGAAGAGCTCCACAAATGAGAGTAATGGAAGAAGCATGAATTTAGGGAGTCCGGGAGAGGAGGTAGATATTTTGCACAAGATTGAAAACCCCCAATTGACCTTCTCTGAGTCACTGTAGGGGACACGGAAAATGACTCTATTTCACCATTCTGGTGAATCCCTAAAAGGCACAAAGCAGTAAAGAAAAAACTAAAGACTCCCATAAATACTAAATGCTAATTTTTTCCAGTAGCAAACTGCAGTATAATCAAACAGAAGATGAAAGTTAAAATAAATAAGCAGGCCAGGCTCGGTGGCTCAGCCTGTAATCCCAGCACTTTGGGAAGCTGAGGAGAGTGGATTGCCCGGGCCCCCGGGGTTCCAGCCCAGCCCAGGCACCTTGGCAAGACCTGTCTCTACGATAAATCAAAAATTATCCGTGCGCAGTAGGGTGTGCCTGTAGTTCCGGGTACTTGGAAGGCTGTGAGGAAGGATCACTGAAGCCCAGCAGGTCAGTGCTAGGGTGGCGGTGAACGTGCCACTGCGCTCAGGCCTGGGTGACAGAGTGAGACTCCAACTCAATAAATATATATATAAAACAAGAGCATGGAGTTTAAGTGGGAGGCAGACATTGCTTATGGAGACAGTCAGCTACTGTTTCCTTCCACCCCCGACTTTTATTGGAAGTGCGAAAAGATACATTATGCGCACATTTTTCTCCTCATTATTGAAAAGTGGAAATAACTGCAAAGATAAGAGAGCAACTGAATTGATCATAGTGTATCTGTTAGTTTCTCCAAACTGGGTTATGGGAATTATCCAAAGTCAAAGGCCAGTCCCACACTGAACAAAACTGCATCCCAGACACAGTGGAATGAACACAGATGTGGAAGGAACATTTAGTAAAATCTGGATGGAAATGAATGCAGAGCACACATAGTCCTGTTTAATCCTCCTGGTTCTGTAGCCTTCCCCAGCCCTCAGTCCGTGTACTGCAGAAATTCATTCCTCAACAAGAGACTCAGAGGAAAGAAAGATTTCAGGTGATGAAGGAATCAAGGACAACTTACCCACACTGTTTCCTTGGAAATAAAGGGTCTAGATAGTGTTGTCAAGTTACCAAGGCACAAAAAAAAAGAACAAGATGAAGAAAAATATTCAGAATTTAGGCAAAGTTAATATAGCAAAAAGAGAAAGTTAAGAAAAGAAATATTGCATGTCACAAGTAGAGTGTAACTTCATCCTGAAAGAAAAATACAACTCCCCAGATTACTGAAACTAACAAAAACCTTTTTAGTCCACAAACTTTCCCCAATAAGACACTTATTCTGAATATGCTACGTTTATATCTTTAGGGAGATTGCTAAAATATCCTTTGAAACTCAAATTATTATTAAGGAAAGAAAAACAATGTTTATATTAAATAATGAAAGTTACTTTAACATTGTTATTTAAATAATAGATTTAGAGTAAAAGCTAACAAATTTGCTAGACAATTAGATAATTTCTACATAAGATGTTATTTGTATTTAGGCTAGAAATAATAGCTTGTTTCTCACTATATCTTTGACAATAGAAGACACGATTAAAGAGACACCATCACTATCTACATATTACTTTCAAGGTTTTTTTTGTTTGTTTTGCTTGCTTGTTTGTTTACATTCTTGGGTCAGAATCTCACGCTTTCTCCCAGGCTGGGGTGCAATAATGACAGGATCCTGGCTCACTACAGTCCCAGCATCCTGGGCTCAGGCAATCCTCTCATCTCATCTTCCTAAGTACCTGGGACTACAGGTGTGTGCCATTACACCTGGCTAACTTTTTGATTTTTTAATAGAGATGAGGTCTTGCTATGTTGTCCAAGCTGGTTTCGCACTCCTGGACTCAAGCATTCCTCCTAAAGTGCTAGGATTACAAGCATGAGCCACCGCGCTTTGTCCTGCTCTCAAGTTTTAAAAAGTCATTTTCAAGGGTGTACAAAATTATTTTTATCATATATTCTTATTCTTCTTACAATATGATATGTATGAATAGAAGCATTTACAAATTTTGGTTTTTATGACTGTGCAACTAGCATACATGCTTAATATTAATTTCTGCTCATACTTCAGTGTTTAAGAAACAGCAATAACAATACTTCATAGCAGAAGTGAAAGGAAGATAGAGTTATAAACTCCAGATCAGTATCATCATTAACTAACTGAGACTTTGGGAAAGACAAAAACTCTTAGATTTTCACCCTTCTCTCTTATAAAAATATGGACATTTGTGCTATATGCTCTCTTTAAATAAAAGAATTAAAATACCTGTGGTCCTAATATTTAGTTCTCCTGTCTTTCTCTAACTCTTGGTTCTTTAAGAACAATGTTAATTATCCAAACAGCTCTAGGGAAGGTTTCTATTAATAGGAATTGCACTGGACCTGGAGTCATGAAAGCAGTAATTTAGTACTAGTTCTGCCACTTGCTCATCATATGAAGTTAGGACTATTACTAATTTATCTGGATCTCTGTTTCCTCCTGCATAAAATTAGGTAGTTGAGTGAGACTTTTCTTTTTATCTACTTCCTCTTCCTCTTCCTTTTCCTCTTTCTTCTCCATTTTAAATTTTAACAAACTTCTTTAAGGATCTTATAAATCTAGCAAATGTATTCCTATGACAGCACACAGACACAATGTTTTGCATTGCAATTGCATTGTAATTTCTTTGGGCTCCTTTAGGAAGGGTCCATAGACTCCACATTAATATTCCTTGAACTGGATACTATAAAGTCATTGCCAGGACTAATATGGTAAAAATCTATCTCAGTATTCTAAAGCAATTGATAGAATTTCCTTTTGTAATATCAGAAGATCTTTTCACAATCCTAATAATTTACCTCTTAATATGTTTATTTCCTTGTACGTAAGTTTTTATAAAGTTAGTGAGATGTATATCATTTTGAATAGGATCTTGTGGTAAGTCCATTTATTTAAAGATTTCAGGATATGAAAAGAGAAGCAGTGTGATACAGTGAATCAAATCCTTGGTTTATGAATCCATAGACCTAAGTTCCTATGTTCTACTCTTTTATCCCAGATGTCCTCTGTAACTTTGACCAAGTCACTTGACACTTCTGTTTCTAATAATAGTGATGAAACTCACTGCCATGATTTCTAAGGTCATGTCCTACCCTTATTTTTGTTATAAGTTAATAATAGAGGACCATTATTTTCATTTCTATGGATACAATACCACTTAAAATTTTATCACGAGTTTTAAAGAGCATATGATTTGTATAATTTCCCAGATTTGTTAGTTAAGTTCATCTAGGTCTGCTTGTGTAGCCAAACTCAGGTTCACCTGAGCAACACCAACTTCTGAGTGTTTGGGTTGACGGGTCAATCCTTCACCCAGCTTAGTCAGTCTATGCTGGTGTGGCTTGCCTGTGCATGCAGTCCCAAGCTACGCACTTAGCCTTGTTTCCTGACAACTATGGCTGGCTCAGTCTCTCCAGAAATGAAGGCCAGCATTGTGCATAGCTTTTATCCTAATGTCCCTAGAACTTTGGAGACTCTGGTTCCATTCACAATGTCAAGATTTTATTAGAATAAGGAATCATGCCATGGAAAGAGGGATCTGACTTTTTCCGTTACTGTGCAGTGGGGCTTATACTCTGGAATGGTGGAGGAATTAATGTCCCAGGGCAAACTTTGAATGACGAAACAGGATATTGGTAGGAGCAAGAAGATAAATTGCTTGTCTTTCCTTCCATCTAACCTCTTCTCCAATAACATGCAGAGTGACAAGAAATCAGTTGCATTTTTTTTGTGAAGCTATCTTTGTCAGTCACATTTTATTCATTCTCTGAATTAGCCAGAGTTCTTCAAAGAAAGAGAATCAATAAGAAAGTATACACACATATCTGTCATAGATTGAGTATAGGGTATTGGCTCATACATTTATGGAGCTTGAGAAGTTCCACAAACTGCCATCTGCAAGTGGTAGATACAAGGATAACGGTGGTGTAGCTTGAAGGCCTGAGAGCTGGGGAGTCAATTGTATAAACTCCAGTTCAGTTCTGAAGATCTGAGAATCAAAAGTGCAAGGGCAAAAGAAGATTGATGTTTCATCTCTGCAGTCAGACATTGTTATTTCAACCTTCCTCCACCTTTTGTTCTATTCAGATCCTCAGCTGAATGAGGCCTACCAACATTGGGAAAGGCCATTTTAGTCAGTCCATTAATTCAAATGTTAATCTCTTCTTAAAATAGCTTCATAGACGTACACAGAAATAATGTTTAACTGCTATGTGGGCATTCTTTGGCAGTTACATAAAATTAACCATTACATTCTTCTTCTTTCCTGCTCCATGACCCTTTTCTCTTCACTCTTGCTTCCCTGGTATTGCGCCCCCTGTAAAGTGTGGGATATAAGCCTCACCTCAGACTCTGTTTCCTCAAGTATCAATTAGGAACTCATACAGATGATAGTGCTTAGGATCTTTCAAAGTTTCCTCTGGTCTACAAGGAAATTTGAGGATCTAATGGCAGCGTCAGTTGAGGGAATTGAGTGATATGGCAAAACTGTAAACTTGATGTTGTTACAAATGTGTGAACCCATTAAGAGTCAAGGAATCTGTAAGTGGTTTCCAAAGTATGTGATATCATTCTTCTAGTATATTCTACCTTAATCTGACTCTGATATTTTTACTCTCCCCAGAGTTTATTTGTTATTTATTTAGGGAAGGGATATTTTATAAAATAGAGATAATGAAATAGACAAAAATAAGAGAGGTTGTATAAGAAATGATGAAATTTACATAAAAGTATCACACTATAGGGAGATAGTTTCACATACGTTTGTGACTAATATCTGTGGAAGTCTAAAAAATATGTCAAGCATATACTAAAACATAGAGTTTTAAAAATCTGATGTATGTCCACATTTTAAAGACAAAACAATAATAAAGCACATTTTTTTCAGTGATGTATTAAAGCCACAGTATTGATTTGTGATAGATGTGGAGATGTACCACCTAGATCTCTCTTCATAGAAAAACCGGGTGTATCTTTTGATAGGAATTGTCATCCTTCAGTTGCCAGAAACTTTGAGGATGGTCTGAGCTACAGAGAATACCCTTACCTAAAATCTTGCCTTTCCTTGAGTCAGAACACTTAGGGGACTGATGGAGGGAATTATAAAGACCTGGCCATTTTGTCCCAATAAGGAACACCTATGATGGGTCATTTGAGCTCCAGGGTTTCTATGGGATCACCTAAGGCTGTTGTTGGCTTCCACTACTCCTCAACTTCTCTCTCTGCCCCATCTAGCTTCTTCACCTCACAAACGTAGGTGTTAATCTCAAAGACATTCCTTAATGTATACTATGCACAGTGTATTCTATACATTAGCCTGCTTCACATTAATTTTTCATGTGAAATTGTGTTTGTGTGTCTGTCTGCAGCAAAGGAGCATAAAAGTCTCTCTCTAACCTTTAATTTGTATAAATGGTTCCCAAGCAGAGACGATAAAATATTTAGTATTTTGAAATGCCAGTCATCTTGAAGAACTAACTGTGCATTAACCTTTTGCTTGCCAGTCTGTGTGAAGGTCAGAGATGGAGCAATCGATATGAAATTATTTAAGTATTTTAGCAACTGACACAAGTAACTTAAATCATTCTCCCAAATATTAGTCCTTCCCTAAGTTAAGTGGACCCATTAATGCAGCTGTCTCCTAATGTGGAGTCAGATGTGGGGCAGGAACATGGTGCTATAACTAATTTAGGAATTCTAACAGAAGAAAGGGGGAGGAGATATATAAAGGTCTTCACAGTGGTACTCTGTGTGCTGTGACAGCCCTCTAACTGATGTGGAGCCCACAGTAGCATCTCTTTTACTGCTGAAAAGTACTTGTAGCTCTTCCCTGAAGAAGGCCATTCTACCAGCTACTTCAGCAAAGTGCAGGCAGGAAAGCACCTTCACACAGAGTAGCTAAAAGGAAACTGCTACACTGAGAACTGAACATTCCTGCTGAGAGACTGCCTTTCAAGTTGCTCTCTCTCTACTTCTTATGGCCCACTGAAACCCTAATCTAAAAAAAGGGGGAATGAGGGGTAAGAGAGGGGAGAGAGAGAGAAAAGGAGTGAGCAAGCTACATAAAAATATGTCTTTTTCTTTTGTGGCTTACTTATTGACTAAAGATGCACATATCCTGATAGAAGATATCTCAATTACCAATATGAGACAATTTAGACTCCATTTTCTAAATTGTGAACCCGCAGAGTAAAATCACTAGAGTGATGATTACATACTATAATAAGAAAAAAAGAGACCAAGCCAGGCCTAGGGGTGTGAGCCTATAGCCCCAGTTACTTGAGAGGTAGAGGCAGGAAGATCGCATAAGCTCAGGAATTAGAACCTGCAGTGAATTGAGAACACGGCACTGCACTCTAGCCTGGGTGACAGAGGGAGACCCTGTCTCGAAAGAAAAAGAGAAAGAAAAAGAAAAAAGCAACAGCTATTCCAAGGAATTTGTGCAAATATGTCTCTGTAGACTAGAATTACTTCAAGAAATAATAGAAAGTGTAAAAAAAAGTTAACTCATTTTTCAACAATATTTGGGAACACATTTATTGATTCAAGGCTTAGAGGAAGTAGAAAAAATTGCTCTGTGTCGATAAATCCAATTACTGAATGTAAAATATTTTTAGGTGTGAATATTATTGTAACCAAGTAGGAAAGTGTGCTAATTTTAGGAAGTAAATGCTAGCATTTTTAAGTGTCATATCTAAATGATTAAGCATTTTTCAGAGGAGGAAAGATTAGAAGGAGAGCAAGATAGTGAGAAAAACAGCAATTTGGTTAAAATAATATCAAATATCAATTAATCTTTTCAACTTTTTCTTACATTTAAAATATTCTAAATAAAACACTAAAAAGAAAAATCATAAAATTAACAATAATGGCATAAGTAAAAATTAAGGATACAGTCACAATAGATAAACAAACTATGGAACTTTGCATTTCATGAAAGAATAAATATCATATAATTTTTATTGCTCCTAAATTGGATATTGTGACTCTCAATAACTTTAGAAGTGATTAAAAAGGGAAGAAACCAATTTGATGACTCGTACTAAAAAGAACAGCTATTTCTACTGTTAAACAAATAAGCTTAATCCTATGGAGATTCTATTCTCTACAGACATCTTTTAAGGTCACCAACTACGTGCCTGTGAGCAGATTAATAACTTATTTTGGTTGAATGTAAAATTGATTTGTCTTTGCATTGTAAAATCAAATATCAATTCTCTTTTCTGAAAAGTGATCCTGATGGAACTTTTGACTTAAAAAATAAATTATGCATTCCTAAGGTATTTAAGGTAATACTTTTTCCCACTGCAGAATACTGATTATTTAATTCCTAGTTACAGTGGAATACCTCCAATGTGAATCATTGCTAACATTCATGACACTACAAAAAAAAATCCTATTATTTTCTGCCAGTGTTTGCTATTCCTTTGATGTAAATAAATAATGTGATTTATCTTGTGACATGCAAATGACACTGAACTTTTTTACTACAATGTGAATTAACTAATCAGATCTTTCCTAAAAGATTTTTGATAAGGATGAGAAAGCAAACATGGGTAAAGGATAATGAGCAAATTTTTGAAAAAAAAATTCACAAATTAAAAAATACTCTTTAGACTCTATTTAGAGTGCCTTCGTGAGAAACATTACCTTGAGAATAATTAGATTGCAAATTAGCATTTACTTAACACTTGTAGTTTTAAGAACTAAAACATATATTTTCTACAGTTTTTAATCTATTTGAATCATACCTACAGAACACTCCACTCAACAACCATGGAATGTACATTCTACTAATCACCACATGGAACATACTCTAAGATCGACCACATCCTTGGCCATAAATCAAGCATAAACAAAAGCCACAAATTGTGAAATGTTTTAAACACATTTAAAAATCTGAGACTATATCAGATTTGATAAATGGTAATGCTGACATATTTATTTTAGATAATCTAATTAAAAAGCATATTAATTATAGAGTTGTTACTATACTTGTTCTCCTATTGATGCAATCCTTCTACCTTTTTCCAGGGATAATAACTGTTTTTGACTTGATGCTTCTTCTTGCCATTTGTGTTTTTATACATTCCATACACCTTTCTATTTTTATCAATAAGTGGTATTGATTTGGATGTTTTAAGTATGTACCAAAACAGATGGAATACTTCGGTAGTTTGCTCTTTCTTACACTCAGTATTGCTTTTAAATATGAATCAATGTGAGTTCATGTGGTCCTATTTCATTAATTCACTACTAAATAACTTTTAGTTTCATGAATATACCATAGATTTTTAATCCTCCTCTGTTTATAGGCAGTGACATTAATTTCACCATTTTGGTAAACTTCCTTATACACATCCTCTTATACATTTGTTAAATTTCCTCCAGTTTATAGAAAATCTATGGAGAGGTGAAAATTATGGAGGGTAGTAGAATATATGTGTGCATCTTTGGTTTTACTAGATATTCTTATTTTTGATATGCAAAGAAGGTCCAATTTTACACTACCACTAGGAATATATGTGGTATCCCATATACGCAAAATAATTGAGAATTGTCAGGCTTTTCAAATGTTTGACAATATGATCCAATGAGAAGGAGAGAACAACATAATGAAAATGACATCTCATCAACTTTTAAATTTGCAACTTCATTTTTTCAAGAAAGAGCATTTATATATATATATATACATGTATATATATATATGTATTTATATATAAGCCTCTATCTGCTTATGTTCTTGGATAATTTTACCCACCATATTGCTCATTTTACTTATTGATTTGTAACATTTCTTTTTATATTCTAACTACTAATCCTTTTCCAGGCAATAGGTTGCAAATAACTTCTGATTTTGTTTGTAATTTAACCTGGTTTTATGGTATCTTTTAGGTGTAGAGGTTTATTAATTTTATTATTATCATCAAATATATCAATCTTTTTCTTATCCTTACAAATTTAAAGGTAATAAACATAAGCTTCATTATTTTCTTTTTTAGTCCTGATACTTTTGCTTTGCACATTTAGGTCTTTAATCTATTGAAGATTTATTTTTCTGCACTATTGTAGCAGGAATAATGGTTTTACTTCCTATGAATAGTCACTAGTCCCATATGTCTTTTTTTTTTTTCTCCAGCTGCTACTTCTATCATACATAATTTTCCATTTGTGTTCAGGATTCTATCTGTACGCTCTTCTGCACTATAGGTGTAACTATTGTCTTTTCCAGCACTAGCAACAAACTTTTAATCGATATGGCTTTAAAATATTTCCTCTCATTCTTCAGATTGTCTTTTCACTCTGTTGATTGTTCTCTTTGCTGTGTCTAAGCTTTTTATTTGATGTTACCATATTTGTCTATTTCTTCTTTTGTTTTCTGTGTGTTTGAAGTCTTAAATCCCAAAACTTTGTCCAGACCAATATCTTTAAATATTTCCCCAATGTTTTCCTCTAGTAGTTTCACAGTTTTAGGTCTTACTTTGAAGTTTTCAATACATTTTTATTTTAATTTTGTATATCATGAGAGATGCAATCTATTTTTTTGTGTATATATATAGAGAGAGGGATTTTTCAGCGACATTTTAAAAAGAGATTAAGTGTTCCTGGCACCTTTGTTGAAAATTATAGAGTTGGCTATAATATGTGGATTTATTTCTAAGTTCTCTATTCTGTTCCATTGACCTACGTGTCTGTGTTTAAGTTACTGCCATGTTGTTTTGGTTACTATAGCTTTGTAGTATGTTTTTGAAGTCAGGTCATTTGATGCCTTCAGCTTTGTTCTTTTTGCATCAGATTGCTTTGGGTATTTAATGTTTTCTGTGTTGTGAAGAATGTCACTGGTATTTTGATAGCAATTGCACTGAATCTGTAGATTATTATGTTTGGTAAGATGGTTATTTTCTAATATTAATTATGCCAATCCATGAATATGAGATTCATACACAATAGGAGAAAATATTTGCAAACTCTCCTTTTAACAAGGGACTCATAGGAAAAACCTTAATAGCAGAAAATATTCAATAAAAATGAGCAAATTATCTGAATAAATATTTTTCAGAAGAAAACATACAAATAACCAACAGGAATATAAAAAACACTCAATATCTCTGATCATCAGGAAAATGCAAATCAAAACCACAATGTAATGCCAGCTCACCCCAGTTAAAATGCCTGTTATCAGAAAGACCAAAAAAACTAACAGATGCTTGTGAGGATATGGAGAAAGAAAACACTAATACACTGCCATGGGAATGAAAGTAGCATAGCCATTATGGAAAACAGTATGAAGAGTCCTCAAAAAACTAAAAATAGAGGGTTTCCAGCAAGATGGTGATGGGGCAAGTTGAACTGTGAGAGTCTTTGCAAAAGTGAGTGTTCATAAAGACTCTCTGTGTAAGTGACTGTGTGCCAGTGGGTGAGTGAAAGTCCATCTGAGGATAGATTCAGGTTTATGCACCTGGGGCTCTCCTCTGGAGGTGACTGCAACCCCCCACCACCCTGAGATTGGAGCCACCAGTGCACAGGATTGTCTGCTATTCTTGGGGGTCTCCTGAGAAAAGGTTGCCAAATACAGCTGATCCTCATCAGTTGGTGCCTGGCTCACACCACACCTGTGACTTCAGAATGGCTGGAGCCCCAGATCCATGAAGAGAGCAGGTCGAGGAGAGCTTGAGAAGAGCCCCACCACTGGTGAGGAAACACTGACTGGAGTTATTTTTTCTGTCCCCAGACCAGGCATAAACCTTTATTGTTCCACTCAGCTCCAACCAGCTGCCAACATGGGACCTAGAGGTTATCTCATCAAACTCAGAGAGGCAGACACTCCTCCACCATGCTGGAACAGGCACAGACATGTCAGATCTGAGACTTGACAATAGTGGGCGTAAGCTGGGTCAGTCCAGTTGAACCACCCTCCTCCCACAGTAGTCATTGGGTCATCTGTACCACGCTGACAGCAACCCTATCAGCCTGCACTGAGAGAAGAGGAGAGGGGCTGGAGACCAGAGCTGAAAGCAAGTTGAAGTAACAGGAACTGCCTCAAGTTTGGGATTTTTTTGGTTTATTTGCTTCTTTTTTCTGTTTGACTTTTTGTCTGTTTGTTTTAGTTTTTTTCTCTTTTCTCTCTTTCTGTTTTTAATTACATTTCTGTACTTGCTTTATTTCTGCTATTTTATTGCTGCTTTTTTTAGACTTCCTGTTTGTGTATGGGTATTTTTGAGAAAGAGTACATCATTCGGGGGGGTTTTGTCAGTATGTGTGTTTGCTTGGGTGTCTGTATATTTTTGTTGTTTTTATCTTTTTTATCTTTTTTGTGTCTCTTTTCATTTGTTAGTTGGTATGCCTGCTATTTTCCCTCTTCATCTCTCTCTTCACCTTCTTCTCATCCCCCTTCTTCCTTTTTCCATTCTTCTCCTTTTGCTTACCTCATTTTGCTTTCAGGAGGGAAACCTCTACCCCCACTGCATGGACAGATTGTAAGGCAGTGGGAAGAGGGTTCCACGGGTCCTACACACATGCCAGCAGATACTGGGGCCTGCAGATAGTTTCTGAATCACAGCTCCCACCTCAATTAAATCTCAAACTGCAAAAAGTAAAGCTCCCCCTGCCCACAGTCCAGCTTCAAAACTGACAAAGTCAGAGGATCCACATAAGGAAGAATAGGAGGTTGAGCAAACAGAAGTAAAAGCAATCCTCCCATCCCTGAAAAACAGAATTAAAGAAGAGGTTTTAAAAAAAAAGAAGGAGGAAAATCAACACAAATGAAGATTTACTAAAGGAAGAATATGGGTCTCACATAGGCCCTTGAGAGGTCAACCACAGACTTTGAAGTGCAAACAATGAAGAGCCCACAGAATGGTCTCAAATCACAAATCCAGATATCAAGACATTAACAGAGAGAATAAATAAAATTGAGGAAAGACAACATGAAAGACTGAATGAGATGAAAACTAAAATAACTGCAATAAAGAATATAATGAATGAAATAAATAGAAAACCAATAAGTATGAAAAGCAGAACTAACCAAGCAGAAGACAAAAATCTCAGAGCTTGAGGACCAAAACATGAAACTAAACCAAACTGTTAAAAACATAGAAAAGAAGCTTTAAAAAAACAGAACAAAATATACGAGAGATGAGCAATTATTTCAAGAGGCTGAACCTAAGAGTAATTGGAATTCCTGAGGCATATAGAGAGATAAAGATCCCCTGGAAAAAAACATTTCTTGAAATTATCCAAGAAAATGTCCACCATCTCATCAGTGATGCAGCCATTTAAACACAAGAGATTCGGAGAGCCCCTGCAAGAAAACAAAGGAGAAGACCAACTATAAGACACATTGTAATTCCCCTACACAAAGCAGGTATAAAAGAAAAAATCCTAAAGGCAGCAAGAGAAAAAGGTCAGACTACCTACCAAGGAAGACCAGTTAGAATAGTGGCAGATTTATCTACAGAAACACTTCAGGCTAGGAAAGCTTGGAGCCCAATCTTCAAAGTTCTCAAAGACAAACAATTTCAAACAAGAATTACCTACCCAGGTAAGCTAAGTTTCATCAGTGATGAAGAATTAAAATCTTTCCCAGAAATTCAATCCCTAAGAGCCTCCAGACCAGTTCTACAAGAAACACTTAAGAAAGTATTAAACACAGAAGAAAGAAAAAAAAGAATAGCAATGTTCTTCCCAAGAATGCAGGGAAAAGATTGAAAACACATGAGTCAACTCAAAAATCAAAAGAAAGACAATAAACAAACAGCAGCAACAACAAACTCCATAAGAACCTCAGGACCAGGATGAGGATATAAACTCTCATATCTCAATAATTAGCCCGAATGTGAATGGACTAAATGCACAATGGAAAAGACATAGAATGGCAAAATGGATAAAATATCATGAGGCAACAATATATTGTCTCCAAGACACTCATCTCACCAGAAAGGACTCTCATAGACTAAAAGTAAAAGGATGGGAAACAAAATTTCAGGTAAATGGAACACAAAAGAGAGGAGGAGTCACAATCTTAATATCAGAAAAAATACCCTTTAAGCTATCAAAAATTTTAAAAGATATGGAAGATCACTACATAATGATAAAAGGTTCAATCCATCACCAAGAAATATACATTCTAAACATATATGCACCCAACATAGGAGCACCAATTTTCATAAAGTAGCAACTAGGTAAACTTACAAAAGATAGTGACTCTAACACCATCATAGCTGGGGACTTAAACACCCCACTAACAACCCTAGACAGATCATCAAGATAAAAAGTCAACAAGGAGATTCAGAACCTCAATGTGACTCTTGACCAACTGGACTTAAATGATACCTACAGAACCCTCCACCCAACAACACAGAATGTACGTTCTACTCATCACCACATGGAATATCCTCTAAGATCGATCACATCCTCAGCCATAAATCAAGCATAAATAAATTCTATAAGATTGAAATACTGCTATGCACTTTCTCAGACCACAGTGGAATGAAAATAAATATCAACACCAACAAAGCTCTCCCCAAATCCACAAAGACATGGATACTGAACAGCATGATGCTAAACAAGTCCTGGGTCAACATGGAAATCAAGACAGACTAAAAGATACCTGGAAACAAATGAAAACCAAGAAACATCTTACCAAAACTTCTGAGATGCCATGAAAACAGTACTAAGAGGGGAATTCATACACCTATGAAAACACAAGAAGAAAATGGAAAGATCACAAGTTAACAGCCTAATAAATCACCTAAGGAAGCTGGAAACCCAAGACCACCAAAAACCCTAACTTCAGCAGAAGAATCCAGATCACCTAAATAAAAGCCCAAGTTTGAGACATAGAAGACAAAAAGATAATACAAAAATCAACAAAACAAAAAGCTGGCTTTTTGAAAGGATAAACAAAATTGATGAACCCATAGCTAGACTGACCAAGAAAAAGAGAGAAAAAGTTCAAATAAACACAATCAGAAATGCAAAGATCAAATCAAAACTGATCCTGAAGATGTACAAAAGATTATCAGAGAATACTAGGTACACTTGTTTGGAAACAAACTTGAAAACCTAAAGGAAATAGAGGACTTTCTGACATCACACAACCTCCAAAGATTGAAACAAGAAGAAATAGAGACCTTAAATAGACAAATAACAATCCGGGAAATCAACTATATCATAAGAAAACTACCTACAAAATAAAATCCCTGAATCAGATGGTTTTCCAGCATAATTCTACAAAATATACAAGGAGGAACTGATGTTAATCCTACTGAAAATATTCCAGGTAATTGAGAAAGATGGAACTCTCCCCAACATATTATGAAGTTCACATAACATTGATACCCCAACCAGGTAAAGATCCAACAAAGAAAGAGGACTACAGACCAGTATCCTTGATGAATATAAATGATAAAATTCTCAACAAGATCCTAGTAAACCAGATCCAAAACACATCTCAAAAATCATTCACCACAACCTGGGATGGTTCAACATCAGTAAGTCGATACATGTAATTAAATACATCAACAGGTGTGAAAACAAAATCCACATGAAGATCTCATTAGACATGAAAAAAGCTTTTGATAAAATCCAGCACCCTTTCTTGATAAAAACCCTCAAACATCTAGGCATAGATGGAACATATCTCAAAATAGTAAGAGCCATCTATGAGAAACCCACACCCTGCATACAGCTAAACAGACAGAAATTAGAACCATTTCCCCTGAAAACTGAAACAAGACAAGGATGCCCACTCTCACCCCTCCTTTTCAACATAGTTTTGGAAGACCTAGCTACAGCAATCAGACAACAGAAGACCGGGGTATCCAAATAGGAAAAGAGGAAGTCAAGTTATCCCTCTTTGCTGATGACATGATTCTATACCTTAAAAAACCAAGAGAATCTGTCAAAAACCTACTTGCACTGATAAAGGACTTTGGCAAAGTCTCAGCGTATAAAATTAATGTGCAAAAGGCAGCCACATTCTATACACCAACAATAAACAAACAGAAACCCAAATAAAAAGCACAATCCCATACACAATAGCCACAAATAAATGAATTACCTTGGCATCTTCCTAACTGGAGTCGCGAAAGACCTTTACAACGAAAACTACAAAACACTGCTCAAAAAATCAAAGATGACACAAACAAATGGAAAAATATTCCATGCTTGTGGGTTACAAGAATCCATTGTTAATATGTCCATACTACACAAGGTAATCTACAGATTCAATGTAATACCCATTAAGTTACCAGCAGTATTCGTCTCAGACCTGGAAACGACGACACAGGTATTCATATGGAAGCATAAATGACCATGAATAGCCAACACAATCCTCAGCCAAAAAAACCAATCCTTGCCCCCCCAAAAAAACAAAGTGGGAGGGTTCACACTCCGAGAGTTTAAACTTTATTATAAAGCTACAATCATCAAAACAGTCTGGTATTGGTACAAGAACAGGCACATAGATCAATGGAACAGGATAGAGATTCCAGAAGGAAAACATCAATTTTTCAACCAACTCATCTTCAATAAAGCCTCCACCACCAACCACTGGGCAGAGGAAAACCTATATAATAAATGGTGCTGGGAAAACTGGCAGACTACATGCAGGAAACTAAAACAAGGTCCCTACCTATCACCATACACAAAAATCAACTCTAAACGGATCAAAGACCTAAACATAAAACCTCAAACTATAAGAACCTTAGAAAATGCAGGAGACACCCCTATGGAAATTGGAACTGGCAACCAATTCCTGATCCCAAGTACCCATGCCATAAGAGATAAGATAGACAAGTGGGACCGCATCAAACTGACAAGTTTCAGCAAAGCCAAAGAAACCATCAAGAGAGCAGGGTGACAGCCCACAGACTGGGAAAAAATATTTGCCATCTATATTTGTGACAAAGGCCTAACATCTAGGATTTACAAAGAACTCTAATGTGCTGAAAAGGAAAAAAAACAAATAACCCTATAATAAAGTGGGCAAAAGATGTGAATAGATGCTTCTCAAAAGAAGACATATGAGCAGCCAACAGATACATTAAAAAATGCTCAGCCTCACTAGTCATCAAAGAAATGCAAATTAAAACCACACTGAGATATCACCTGACTCCAGTCAGAATGGCCATCATCAATAACTCAAAAAATAGCAGATGCTGGAGAGGATGCAGGGAAAATGGAACATTTCTACACTGTTGGTAGGAGTATAAACTAAAACAACCTCTGTGGAAAACAGTGTGGCAATTTCTATAAGATCTAACAATCTACCTTCCATACTACCCTGCAATCCTTCTTGAGACTATACCCAGAGGAACTCACTTTGAAAAAGATACCTGCACATGTATGTTTATTGCATCATTATTCACAATACCAGAAACATGGAACCAACCATGCTGCCCATTGAAAGAGGACTGATAAAAAATGTGGTACATATACAAGATGGAATATTATGCAGCCATACAGAAGGAAAAAATTATAAACTTCACAGCAACCTCGATGTATTCAGAGTTTATATTTCTGAGTGATCTATCACAGAAACCAAGAACTGAGTATTACGTGTTCGCACTCATAAGTGGACATTGTTTCCAATGCAAAGAAATGATATATTTTGAGGTGATGAATATTCTAATTACATTTGTCCATTACACTTTGTATGCTTGTATCAAAATGTCACTTGTATTCAATAAAGATGTACAACAAAAAATAAAATTAAAATGGTTTTTAAATAATTCCTCATAATTAGTCCTTAAAGTTATCTTATTAATTCTTACATGTGAATTTTAATCTTACACGTGAATTTTGATTCTACATGTGAATTTTAGGATCAACTTGTGAAATTTTGGATTCATCTTAGAAAGTGTTCAATTTTAACCAAACAACAAAGTTATTGTAATCATCAATGACCATTACCATTTTAAACGTTATTTTAAATGGTACTCAAACAAAGGTATGAGAAATTTGTCTTTACAGGAAGACAAGAAAATTTTCTAATCTTAAGCCTTTACTATTTGTTGGTGATTTGACCTTATGACATCAGGATATTTCTTGTTTCATTGATAGTATAACCCACAGATAGTGGTTTGCCAAAGATTGAATTTCTGGTGAACAAACTTTTCAGGTCTATGCAGCAGTAATATACTTGATTTCAGTTTTCAATTGTATATACCATATTGGCAATATCTTCCTTCTGAGAAAATGTGTGTACAATTACCAAATTGTATGCATACATAGATAAAGTAGTAAGTCTCTTTTTCAAGCAAAGTAATAAACATATTTAAAACCGAGCCTGTCACAAAATCAAAACATTGCTTTTTTTCTTATTATTACAATTTTGCATGATACTAATTTATATTACTTTTTGTATTTATTTATCTATATACGTTAATATTTGTTAATTCATCTCAAGAATTATAATTTCTACAAATCAAGTCAAATATTATTTTAGACTAGAATTTCCAGATTGGCAGGTCACAATCATTTAAGCATCTTACTTTGAAAAATGTACCAAAAGTCTTGTCACTATATACCTCATTAAGTTAGTGTCTCATAGGAGTAATAAGTTTAATTCTGAACTTGTTTTAGCTGAAAATTAAAGTTAACAAGTTAAAGAGGAAGACTTTGCTGACTGGCAACCTACTGTAGATTTGCCTTTGCAAACAAAAGACACCTATATATGCTAGTGGCTTGTAGGTTAGGTAGAATGGACTTACCAAGGGAATGTGTAAATAGCAGCTCTGCCAGCTCTACCTCAAATCCTGTAATCGACATAATGTTTCTGCAAAATGAAGTAAATCTATATACAAAATATGAGAGCATATCAAAATCAATCAAAATGCATTTAAGAAAGCATATCATGGACTTAACCTCTAGAGATGAAGCATGGAAAAACCTGCAAGATTTATTTTATTTCACAAGAAGACAAACATTCTTGAAAAGAGGGTCATATAGGTTCTGCTTGTGTAATTCCTACGGGCAAATATTGAATTCAGTTTTATTTAAGTAGAAATTATTGAATGGTTTTTAAGATGTAGCACTCTGTTAAAAGCTGCAACTACAAATAGCAATAATTTGTGTAGTTGTGTGTGTGTGGCTGTGTTAGTATTTCATCCTGTTTCAGGAAACATTTGTAAGCATATAGCAATCTATAAAATACAAAAACAATCACAATGAATAAAATCAAACAAATTTTATTTTTTTTTAATGAAAGAAAACATTTATTGAATGAAAATCAATACTTTCTTTTTAATATCTACAAGCCAACACTGAACTCACTTTATCCAAGAATGAAAACAATGTACAAAAAATTATATTATAAAAATATGTCAATTTTATCTTCTGGGCACTGAGCAGAAGTCATTTTAAAGAAAATCAAGGCAAACTTGTTTTCTATAATGAATCTACATTAATTTAATAACAAGTGAAAACTGATATGCTCACCAAATGTTTTAAAGGCCCACTAATATAATACTGCACTGGTGTTGCTAAGCACAAGGTCACCACAGTCAGCGACTCTACTCCATGCTAGCTGGCACCACTTCATCACGGGAAAATACCTTTCACAGAGTGCAGATCACTAGTGCTAACAGAATCCATGGGATACAATCTTCATTCAGTTTCCTTGCTTTACAGTTGCTAACATATATTTTAGCAGAGTATTAACAGTATCTTACCTTAGTCCCAGGTTCTTGAGAAAGAGATATCACAAAAAAATTTTTTAAAGCAAGGGGAAGAAAATAAAATGTTACTATGAACATGGCTACTTCAAGTAGTTTCATCATAAAGTCCTCCACTTCTGCACGTAGGTCACTAAATGGCAACAAGTCAAACATATACATTTGGATTTAGCTGACTCTTTCCTTAGGTTAAGTTTCTGAGAGGAAGGATTGAATAAAGGATGTGACCATTCAGAAAGTTTTTGACTCATAATGCTAATTTACCCTCTGCAAAGGTTTATTCAATTTATCATCCTGCCATCTTTGTATGAGAATGTTTTTTTGACTGTATGTTAGCTAATGTCTTATAATTCTTTAATTTTATTGATATATTCTTTGATATATCTCTTATACTGTCATTCTTTTAATCATTGCCATCCTAATTAAATAATATAGCATTTTTATTTTCATTTTCATGATTGTTAAGGCAGTAAAAATTACCACATAATTTTTCATATATTATTTTATCAATTAACTTTTTGAATTCATTATTTTTTCTTTAATGTAGGCACTTGTCATTTTCTTGGTGATTATCTTTTAAATAATCATAAAGACTTTATAAGACATATAAAGACAATAACCTATTTTCTGTCATCTGTATTAACTACTTTTTACCTCTAGATGTGGATGCATTTTTGACAAATTTTTATTCCACTAATGATATTTCATTTTTGATTTTGTTTAACTTATTAATCATTTCCTGTGTCATTTTTGCCTTTGCTGTTGAATTTCATGGGTTCTTAAAATCAAAATTGGATAAATATTTATTAAAATTTTCTTCTTGTTATTTTATGAAATTATATAATTTTTCCTAGAAATATTTACATATAAATTAACATATGTATTCATGCAGAGTTGATTTGGTATAACTTGGGAATCTCAAATTGTTTACAACCCAGATGGTTACATATTTGTAACAATTCTGATGATAAAATAATCATTTATTTCCTTACCAAGATGAGAAGTTAAATCATCATTCATTTCTTCACCAAGATGCGATATTAAACTTTTTCACCAAGATGAGATGTTTATATTTTTTGATTAATAATATAAAACTAATCCATATTTTTTCATTTTTTTAGAGAGAAATAATACATTAACCAAAATTGTATTATTTGTTTTCTTGATAATACTTTTTTTTTTGCAATGTTTTGAGTTTTTTAGCAGATAGTCATCTTACTAGGTACTGGGAATTAAGTAGTGAACCAAGCAAATATCCACATTGAGGTTACATTTTACTATAAAAAATAATCACTAAACAAATAATTATACAATTAATTATGTAATTGTAAACTCAACTGGTATGTGGAGCAAAGAAAGTCACCAAAAGGGACTAGAAAAAGGGAATATGAGATATTTTATCTGAGAAACATATCTTGAAGACAAATTCTAAAGGATAACAAATTAGTAATGAGATATTCAGGGTAAATTTTTTAAGGAAAAGAGACAAGTATATGCAAATATTGTAAGATGATAAAAGGATAATGATGCATTTGGGGAGCAGAGAAACTGGTTTGGTAGGACTACAGACAACAAATGTTAGAGTAGCTCAAGTTAAGAACATTAAAAGTCATTTAAAAATGTTAATTTTTTTTGAACAACAACCAAAAGCTACTGAGTGAACATAAGCAAGAGAGGGATGTTACAGAATTAGTCTAGCTTCAATAGAAAGAATGAATTAGGGAGAAACAGTAGTGGATACCTAAAACTATTTAGGAAGCCATCATCATGATAGGAAAGAGATAATGGTGATAAGAGATAATGGTGATAAGATAAGAGTTCGAATAGGGTTATGACAGCAAGAAGAAAAGAAGGTATATTAAAAAAGATACTAAGAGGAAAAATTAAAAGAATTCACTGATTTAGTGGATGTAGATAGTAAGAAAGCAAATGTATCAGGAAGTCTTTTAGGATTCTGAGATTGTGAAAGTATGTAGATGTTGATGGTATTCACTATGATAAGAAAAACTAAAGGGAGAGATCCAAGTTTTAAATATATTTGATTTTATTAGTGTATGAGTGGTCAAAAGAATAATATATGCCTAGATCTAAGAGGTGAAATATAAATAAGTAATATATTTTCGGGAGTCATCAGTATGTGAACAGTCATTTAAATCATGTGATTTATGAAACAGTCTATATTGGAAAAGTATATACTGAGAGAAAAAAGTTTAAGTTAACCTTTGGCCTGTAATAGTGACTGTCTTTGTATACAAAAAGAAACTGTCAAAGAACAATGACCAAAGACTTTGGAGAAAAACTAGGAAAATGCAAGAAAAAGCATGTGGAACCAGAACAAAACAGTTAAATGTTACTAAAATACAGAAATCTTTAAAAAGAGAGAAAAACATAATTACAGAAAATTGGAAATGTTAATCAGGTAGATAGCCCCAAATAGAAAAAGAGCAAGTTTATAGAGTCATAATAAATGATTCAGCTTACCTCTGTGAAAAACTTGAAAAAAATGAACAATTTTCTAGAAGAACATAATTTATCAAAATAAATTTTTGAAAAAAACCCCAGCATTTAAAAAGACTAATTTTCATAAAAGAAATAGAAAGTTTTGTCAAGTACCTGTCACCAAAACACTAGTCTAAGATTATTTTCCATGGGAATTCTCTCCAAACCAAAATGAGCAGATAATTCTAATGCTGTTGAACTAATGTAGAGCATAAAACAACAAGGAAGTCTATTATCATTATTATTATTTAACAATTTTTTAACCAACACAATCATAAAATAGGAAAAATAAGTGATAATCTTTGATGATAGGCTTTAAAACTATTTCTGTAGTGATGACTAGGCAATGATATAGCAGAAGGAAACAATACAATTATTAAAAATCACTATGATAAATAAGAGTGCTCAGCAAATGAGCCATATAAAATAATTAGTATAATTAAAACAAATACCTATATACAAATAAATTATCTAAACAGTAGCAAAATAAAAAAAATTAGTCCAAGAAAATACTATTTACTAATAAATTTAACAAGAGAATGAAGAAAATTTTAATATACTTCTGATAAAAGGAGGCCTAAGATAATAACTTAAAGTATTCTTTGATAGGAAGATTTAGCATAAAAATATCAATTTTTCCCAAGTTAATTTACAAAGTTAATATAATTCTGATAAAAAATTAATTATTGTTAAATATATTGCTGACTTTAAGTTGCATATGGAACACTTTAAAAGTAATATCAGCCTTGAATTTATGAAAAAGATGAGCAATATTGTGTGATTAACACTCCTAAATAGCAAAACGTATTATAAGCCTCAGTAATCAAGATATTGTGGTATTGGCACATGAATATGAAAACCAATGGGAAAAAAACCCCAAAATTTTAAAAGGCAATATCAAGTCCATTAAAGTTAATGTACAATAAAGTCATCTCACACCAGTAGAAATAAAATGACCTATTAAATAAATAGTATTGGTACACAGATCGTGTCAGATCCATTCCAGGATCAGTTCCAAATGGTTCAAAAATTTAAATGTAAGGAAATAAGTTCACAAAAGCTACAAAGGGTGGAACAATGTGGGGGTGGAAGCCAAGAAAATTATTTTATAATTTAAATGTGAAAAAACGTCTTTCTGTGACTCAAAATTTAGAATCCATAAAAAAAAAAGAAAACACTTCTACAAGGCAAAAATCATTATACTAATGTTTAGTCATATATTCAATCATATATTGAATATCAAAAAATAAGTAATACACAAATACTGCAAAAAATACACAGAAGTCACCACATAGTTTATCTTTATAATATATAAGAATTTCAATATATTGGTAATTAAAAATAGAAAAACTCACAAAGTATGTGAATAATTTTTATGAGAAAATGAAAAATCTGCAAATATATCTTAAATACTTGAACACATTGATTTAACTCACAATAATAGAAAGGCAAATTATAGGTAAAGAGAGAGATGCCTTCAGCAGCACATATACCAAAAAATTAATGCCATGCAAAGATTAACATGGCCCTTGAGCAACGATGATGTGCAAATTCATGAAACACTATATATATTTCTTAAAACATACAGATACCATTTTTTAGCAGCAATTTGACAGAAATCCACTTATACTTAGGAAGTCAATGAAAATAGAAACTCTCATTCATTTCTGGTGACAGTGTAAATTGAAATAAGCTAAACTGAGGGCAATTTTAAGTATCTATCAATTATAATACATATACTTTAAGCAACCTCTTCCACTTCTAGGAAAGTATCTTACACAAATGTTCCCATACATAAAAAAAGTTGTATGTACAGTTATTCATTGTTATATAAAGCATAAGAGCAATGTTTAGAAACAAACTTCAGTAGCTATCAATTAAGGACCCTTTACATGTGTTATATCCACACAATGGAATATGATACACTATAAGTGCTGATCTGGAGAGCACATCAAGAAAAATTTTAAGTAAGAAACACAAGCACATAAGAGTGTTACAGTATGGTACAATTGTTGTAAATATGATTAAATAGTTCATTCATATTTTCTTTATATAATAAAAACCTCACTAGAGATAGAGAATAAAATAGTAGTTACAGGGGAGGAGTTGGGGGAAATGGGGAGATGTAGGTCAAAAAATGCAAAGTAGCAGATATGAAAGATTAAGAAGTCTAGATATCTAGTGTAGAATATAAGAACTATAGTTAATAGTATTACATTGTTCCAGCATTTTGCTAAATGAATAGATTTTAACTGCTCTTGCCACACACACGTTAAAAATAGGTTACTATGTGAGATGACAGATGTGTTAATTTGCTTCATTACAGTAGCCATTTTACTATCTCTATTCTATAACATCATGCTGTATATCTTAAATATACATAACAACATATTAAAAAGACTCTCTAGGAAGATACACAAGAATTTAGCACAGTAAAATCTGTCTCAAGATGTACTAGGAACTGGACACATGACAAATAAGGTGGGAAGAAGATTTTGCAGTGTATAATTTTTTACACACTTTGATGCTTGAAACTTGTGAATTTTATTTTAAAAACATGTTTAAAGAAAACTGTTAGGAATAAGGAGTAAAATATTTTCTTGTCTTGGGTAAGAACATTCATCAGTCACATTGGTAATCATCATTGCAGTTAATTGTGTGCCAAAGAAAGGTTACAACTCTGCAGAAGTTCTAATCTTGCTGAGCACTGATGGATCTGCCACTGTGCACATTTCAAGAAAAGATGTTAAAGTCTTAATACAAAAGGCTCTTACTGGACCATAATATCACAAATTACAGCTGAAATTAGCAATAGTTTCATCACTCAACCTGTCTTCTTAAAACTATTAGACTGATGTTGCAGCACACACGTCTATTTTCTCAATTGAGACCTATGCATTAGGCATGCTTTTGGACTATAAGCCACACTCAATACGAGCTCTGTGCTCAAGGAATGTACATCCTGCAATGACAGATAAGCTATGTACACAAATACTAATTACTCTAAATTTTAAAATGCAAAAGGTTGCCAGAGAGATAAAGTTTCATGGGTTTTTAAGAAGCCAGAAACAATTTCCAGCTGGCAATCAAGAAAGAGAAGCTCAGGGGAGGTCTGGCATTTGAGCAAGGGTAGAAGACCAAAAGAATTTGTCAGCCAAACAGCATTTCAGGTGAATGCAGAGCATGAGGACAGAAAGTGAAAAAGACAAGTCAGGATAAGAATAAATAGTTTAGTCTTACTTAAGTATATGATATTAGAAAAGTGAAATTGTTGAACCGAGATTCTTATGAAGTCACTCCTTCGACAGCCAATCAGTGTGTAATAAAAAAGCTATAACAAATAAATAAAATAATTATGAAAACAGAATGTGTGGGGAAAGATTCTGGTAAGACAATTTGCACTTTCTCTTTAATTTGGTTCATACTGCTATGTAGGGCTGCACTTTTAGCAGTCATTGTCAGATACAGTTTCTATGGAAATTTTAAGCTGCTATCATTGGATAAAGTCAATGATGCCATGGGAACAACATCCTTGATAATGTCAAGTTTCTTCTCTGAAGGAGCGTTTTACTTTATTCCCTGCAATGTGACACAACCCACTGACAATTTAAAAATTCCTCCGCATATACACACCATATGAACTATCTATGCCACAATTTTTCTTAAAGTTGCTGATGATAAGAGAATTACATATCCACATAACACTAATAATAATTTAATTTATATTAATAATATGTATAATCATAATAATGATAATTACAGTTAAGATAAAGAGAAAGGAGAACAGAATGGTGAATATGAGGTAGAGATTGTCTTCATTTAAACTTAGCTATTAATATCACATCTAATGAATAGACGTGTTTTCATGTGGACTTCTTCCTCTATTAAATATATGACATGCCCTTACTGGGCAGAGAAACTTTCTCTCCTGCTCTGTATCTTTCTGTATCTATTTTGCCATTCTACACATAGCATAGACTCCACAGTGTTAAGGAACACAGGTTCTTGCAGATGCCTTAGCCAGCCTTCAGTTTGCAACTAGTCACTGCAAGAAAGAGTTAACCAGCAGAAGGAAGCTATGAACCAAGAATGGTGGATTGGGAAGAAATATTTCCTTATTAAAATATATGTTGTGTAACTTCAACCAATACATGTCACTGAGTAAATAACAGTGTTCATTGTCAGCAAATATTTTAAATTGTTTCACAATGCATTATACCATTCGTATAAGCATGGTTAATATGCAAACTGGATCAGCATTTGGAAACCAGAAAGTTGATTCCAAGATAATATAAGAATTCTTGTTGTATTCATGGAAAATATCTTGTAGATGTCCTAGTCCACAAATGCCCACAATCAAAAAGGAAGAAAAAGAAGCCAGGAGAATTGGATACAATGGTCACCAAAGTAAATGGAGCCCTATGTCTTCCTTCAGTTCTGCTGTTTTAATTTTTCTTAATAGAAGAGGCATTTTGTGTCAATCTAGAAATAATAGGAGAGGCTAACAAGTGTTTTAAAACATTGCATGGCGAAACATGGCTTTAACCTAGATGGTGAATTTACTTGGGGTTGTTTTTTGTTTGTTTTATTTTGTTTTGATGGTGGGTGGGAGGATTAACAGGGATGAAAAAGTTAAATCTCATGTCATCCCTTAGAGTAGCTACTGATTCTTGGACCACTGCTCTCTCATTCTATAAAGGCAGATCTCAGCTCCATTTTTATCTGATTTTTAAAAATTAAAAATCAGTTATGAATTACTCAACTTTACTGACATGATGCAAATAAAAAAATAAGTTAAACAAATTAATCTCTTATGATAGTGAAACTTTTGATGTTTCACTCATTGGGTCCCGTACTGCTTCAGGTCCCAAGAATTATTTTCCCTGTTAGATGAGTTGTCATTATTCCATTTTTTTCAATATGAAAAAGTTCAAAGGGATAGAAACCCTTTGAGTAATCTGTTAAAAAGTAATGGTTTCTTCTGTTATCTTAAGGATTAATATGAAAGACTGAGCCTCAAAGGTGAATGTACCATGCTATCACAGGCCAAAGTGAGCAGGGATTACTATTATAGGAAGAATGTAGGACTCAGATGAACTGGTTATTTACTCAGAGTAACTAGATAAATTACTAGACTAAGTTATAAATCAATAGGATATCTGGATGCAAATGCTGAGAGTCAGTTATACCTAGACTTTTCCACTACAATCTCTAGCCATTGTTCAGAGGAAAAATGATCTTAACGACATTAATTCTGCTTATTCTCAAGCCTATTTTGTAGACTCTATCCTTTTGGAGTTTCACACATCTGGGAGTTTTATTCTAAAAACGTTCTCAATATTTGTCAGAAGATAATGCTATATTTCTAACTTAGAGCAGAATATGTGCCCTGAAGCTTCCATGATGCCACGGTAGAAGTGAAGCATTGTGTCGCTACTAGACTCCTTCGTTGTCCCTGCCCTACCATATGCACACATGTATCCTCTTTGGATTTATTCTGTCTCCAAAGGGCATAAACATAGCCCAGTTAAAAGATTTGATTCAATCTCTATCTGAGACAGAGACAAATCCAAGTGAACAACCAGAGCAGTAAACAATCCATTTCCAACTGCTGGCCAGAATTTAAACCATAATATCTTGAAATGTTGCTTTATCAAAGCTACATTGGCTTTGTCAAGTGAGCTTCCCTAGGCAGTAGTCTTAGGCGAATAAAAAGGCTAATCAAACTGCACTTTTGGAAAGAAAAATAGGCTCTCTATGTAGTGCAGGTCCATGTATCATCACTATTTTCAGGACAAGTGAAATGTCAAGGCTAAAATACCCTCCAGCTATCTATAAAATAATGTAAGCCAGATACACAGCCATGGCAGAGTTTTGAAATATTATTCAATTGACTTTACCTATCAGAAAAGAACAAAAAAATATATTTTTCTGCCCATATTTATCAAAAAGGTTACTGAATTAAAAGTTAAAATATGGTAACAGTCTGATATCCTGTCAAATTTAATCTATCCCACAAAAATGCATTTTTCTGAAATTGGGAGACTATTTCAGTACAATGCTTGATTTTTCCTCCTTTAAAACTATGATTTTGCTTTTTAATGCAGCAAAATCTAAAATTGGCAGGTGGAAACTTATCAAGGTAAAATGTTTTTGCACAGCAAAATACACCTTCAAGAGCATAAAGAGACAACCCATGGGACGGGAAAAAGAAATATTAGCAAGCAATGCATCCAACAAAGGCTTAACACCCAGGGTATATAAGGAACTAAAATGAATTGACAGAGAAAAAATATTAGACCCATTAAAAAGTGGACAAAGGGCATGACAAACACTTCTCAAAGGAAAACATACATATTTAAAAATGCAGCCAACAAACAATACTCAACTTCACTAATCATCAGAAAAACGCAAATCAAAACTACAGTGAGTTACCACCTCACACAAACTGGAATGATTGTCATTAAGAAGTCAAAAAACAACAGGTGTCAGCATGGTTACAATGAAAATGAAACTCTTCTACACTGTTGGTGGGAATGTAAGCTAATTCATACTTTATGGAAAGCAGTGTGACATTTTCTCAAAGAACCAAAAATTGAGCTACCATATGACCCAGCAACCCAAATTCTGGGAATATAACCAGAGATATATAAATCGCTCTACCAAAAGACATCTGCACACATATATTCATTGCCACACTAGTCACAAAAACAAAATCATGGAACCAACCCAGATGTTCATTGAAAATGGGCTGGATAAAGAAAACTGTAGTACATATAAATGACTGAATATTATGCAGCCATAAAGAAAAAGAAAATCATGTTTTTTGCAGCCACATAGATGCTGCTAGAGATCATCATTCTAAATGAACTCTTATACAAACAATAAAATAATGAATACCATGTGTTCTCCCTCACTTCTTAAGTAGGCTCCAAATATTGGGCACCTGAGCACAAAGACAGGAACAACAAACACTGGGCATTACTAAAGGAGGGAGATACATAATTTACTTATGTAGCAAATTCTTGCATGATCTCCACAGCTCAAAAATAGATTTCTTTTTTTTGAGTTGGAGTCTCACTCTGTCGCCCAGACTGGAGTGCAGTGGCC
>NW_007103228.1:227351-263667 GCF_000164805.1 Carlito syrichta | reverse complement strand
GACCTGCTGGGCTCCGGCCATCCTTCCGCCTCAGCCTTCCAGGTAGCTGGAACTACAGGCCCGCGCTACCATGCCCGGCTGATTTTTTGATTTATTGTAGAGATGGGGTCTCGCTTGCCCAGGTGGGTCTCGAACCGGCGGGCTCAAGCAATCCACTCACCTCAGCCTCCCAAAAGCGCGGGATTACAGGCTGAGCCACTGAGCCCGGCAAAAATAGGTTTCAAATAAATAAATACCCACAGAGTCTTTTCACATATTATAAAAGTGTTATTTTGCTTTTTATACTTACATTTTTTGGAACAATAAAAGAGTGTTTAACATTGACTCCATATATGCTGCCCAAAAATGTATACACATTTTAAGAAAGAAAAACTGTATTAAAATTGTAATATTCAGCAGGGCTCGGTGGCTCAGCCTGTAATCCTGCGCCTTTGGGAGGCTGAGGTGAGTGGATTGAATGAGCCTGCGGATTCGAGACCCGCCTGGGCAGCGAGACCTCATCTCTACAATAAATCAAAAAATCAGCCGGGCGTGGTAGCGCATGCCTGTAATTCTGGCTACTTGGAAGGCTGAGGTGGAAGGATCGCCGGAGCCCAGCAGGTCGAGGCTGGGAGCGGCCACTGCACTCCAGTCTGGGCAACAGAGTGAGACTCCAACTCAAAAAAAAAAAAAAAATTGTAATATTCAATATATACCTGCCCATTGCATGGTGACACCTTCTTTTGAGTGAACATTGGTATACGAATTGCTACCATTATTCAATTCAACTTCAAAAAGTATTATGTAGATAACATCTCTTGAAATGTGTATACATGTTTTGGCACCCCCAATATATATATGTATATACATATACATGTCAATGATAGTTATCTAACTTCTACATTTACTGATTTGGCACTAAATGACAAAATCCTGCTAGTCTAGAAAATGTAATTATCATTTCAACTTTTAAAGATAATATTAATAAGTCTCAGGTAGTAAGTCAAGCTTTCAGTTCCAAGATTTGCAGAGAAGTCAGATGATGGGGATGGTTTCTATTCTTCCTTATTGCTCTTCTCTGTTATAAGACCCACAGCCTCCACGCACAATCTACAGCTAATACCCAGGACCTTGGCTTAGAAAATGCTATGAATAGTACTATACAACAAAAATAGGAGATTGTATTGAATTGGGATTTCTGAGAATAGTCAACAACTATATCGCTATGTTTTTTGCATAAAATTATTGAAAAAAATTATAGACCTGTAGGTCAGAAAATAATCGTGTAAATTATGGTACCCAAATAAATTCACAGGATTATTCATTCTCCTTATTCCAGAAGTAATTGCTTTTTCAATTAAAAAATAGAAATCATTCAATTTGAAGAAAACTTAGAGATATTTTTACCCAATGCAAACTTGTCTGTGCTGTAATTTGGATATAAAAATCCAGAAAGATTAATATCAGAGCTGGCAAAGCTCCCCTACCCTCTATTGCAATGTTTTTCCAGTAGATATTCTCAACAGCTGATGATAGCAGGCAAAGGTATATTTACATAAACCTAATGAAATTTAAACTGCAAGGTCTTTCACTGGAATAGGGCTACTCTAAGAAAAGTATAACCATTTTGAGTTAATACATTTGTAGAATTTGATTAAAGAGTACTCCCCCAAGTTGTATAAGCTTCATATTTCACAAAACCTGAATCCTTTTGTGCTGATATGGATAATACATAAAGTTTCATATTATTATATCATATTAACTCTTTACTGGGATTGACTAAAGTGAAGAATATTTTTTGACAATGGTCTAGTCAATTAAAATAATCTGGACTGGATCATTTGAAACTTAATCTGTTTTAAAGTGTCAGTTTCAAGGCACTCATCACTTATGAATCAAAGTTTATTCATTTTTTATACAAACTCATTTTTACTACCAATCATTAAATAAAGCTAACAAGGTAACTTCAGAATTCAAATGTGTCCATGTTTACTTACATGAAAACAACAGTTTTAATATGTGAAGTAAAACATGTAGACTATGAACCTGCTTCATGACAAAGAATTTGTCACAGTGAATTTTTTATCACATTGAACAAACTTTGACTTATGTAAAAGGAAAGAAATTCTAATGAAAGTTGAACTTCCTGTTTTCCTCATTTTCTGGAGCTTCTTTTTGTTCATTTTCACATAAAAGAGAACCCAGAAGCTTTTCTAATTCTACCCAGGATGGAAATATTTCTCCCTCTCAGCTGTACAGACTTAGTATTCAGTTTTTTGTTCCATGATTGATAGTATAAATTAATAATAAAAAACTTCAATATTTATCACATCATGGTAAAATAAGAGTCTAGAAAAAAAAAGAAGAAGAAGAAAGAATAAGGGTTGGCAAACCTTGATATCAACTTTTGAAGTCATAAACTAGAATTCCAAAAATACAGATTACCTGACCATTTGAAGAAAAAAAAATGTATTGTCTAATTATTCATGACATGTTATAAATAACTGTTACTTGAGGACATTATTGAGCTTTAATTTGAGTTCTCTAGCCCTTTGAGAGTTTTGGAGAGTATGCTATATTTTAAGCAGTATAAGTCAATTAAATCTAGTTGGATAATATCAAGTTATTAATCTAAAAATCCCCTAGATGGCAGGATCCCAGAAAAAAACTCTACCTATGTGGATAAAATAATATTTGGTCAAAATATCCATTTTAAGTGGAAAAAATAAAGATTTTATTACAAAATAAAAGTAACATTGTCTTTGAGAAAAATACAAATTTACTGGGCTGCAGTCACTCACTCCATAAGACTACTAGATCAGAAAAGAGGACATTTCAGGAATAGATTTTCATGGCACTGTAATGTTGATTAATATATTCATAAATATCACTGGAATAGGTGGTAAGGGGGCATGGCCATTTATATGTAGGAAATTTCAAAAAATACAAAATAGAATCCCTTTCTTAAAGAGTTCTATAAAAGAAGAAATTTTGCAGTAAACAAACTACTTTGTAAGATTCTACAACATTTTTTTTTTTTTGAGTTGGAGTCTCACTCTGTCACCCAGACTAGACTAGAGTGCAGTGGCCGCTCCCAGCCACCGCAGCCTCGACCTGCTGGGCTCCGCGATCCTTCCACCTCAGCCTTCCGAGTAGCTGGAATTACAGGCGCGCACTACCACGCCTGGCTGATTTTTTGATTTTATTGTAGAGATGAGGTCTCGCGGTCCAGGCGGGTCTCGAACCCGCGGGCTCAGGCAATCCACTCACCTCAGCCTCCCAAAGGCGCGGGATTACAGGCTGAGCCACCGAGCCCGGCTTCTACAACATTTTTAATTTGATCTTGTTTTCTCTAAACAACTGTTAAAATAACTAGTATTCTATCCAACAAAACTCAAGAAAAAACAGAATTGGAGGATCTCAAATGTTCCTATAAACTGCACAAAGTGGATTCTCAATAAATATTTGCCCTATGAAGAAACGAAAGTCAGATATGACACAAACTAGTTTGAACATTGAGAGACTATATTTTATTTATTTTCTATTTTCTTTATTTAGCTGATGTCTTGGTCTGTTTTGTTTTGCTATAACCGAATACTAGAAGCAGAGCAATTTATGAAGAGGCTTGTTTGGTTCATGATTCTGGTGGTTGAAAGGTCAAAAAAGCATGGCACTGTCATCTACTGGGCTTCAGGGGAGGGCTTCTGTGCTGGGCTTCTCTGCTGCCTCATAACACCGCAGCAGGTCAAAGGAAGGGAGGCATGTGCAGAGGAGCAAAACCCAAGGAGTGTTCTTCCTTTTTAACAACCCACCATCATAGGAATGAATCTATTCCCATGAGAACTAATCCAATACCTTGAGAGACAGAACTCACTAAGGAGAAAGACACCAAGCAACCCTCATGAGCCCCTTGCCCCAAACACCTAACTGCTTACAAATTCTACCTTCCAACATTGATTAATATTCTAACATGAATTTGGAAGGGACACCAAAACCATAAGAATTGTCAAAGTGTTGAAGACATAGATAAATTACATTTTTCTATTATTTGACCAGGGAGAGACATTGAACTCTTAACCTGCTTTTAATAAATATGTACACTCAATGCTAAGTATGTATAATGTTAGCTAAGGTAATACTAAATCTTTTTAAAACCATATTTTAGTTGTAATATCCACAAACATTTCTGTCAATTCTAAAATGATGAATGGTCTAATCCCACCTTCAAATATTTGAAATATCTCCAAACAATTAACTTAGAATTTTAGTGGAGTATATTTTCATTTTAAAACCAAATTCAAAGTTATGAACTTTTACCTCAAGTTAATAGCACTGACATTTTAATTAAAATAAACTATTTTGAAAGAATTATATTCTACTTGTATTGGACTCTGCTAATTATAAACAACACATTTCCTTCAGAATCTTGTTCATGATTTTGATCTATTCAAAATGAAGAGACAGAGGGAGAGGTTGAGATAAATTGCCAGGTTCATGAATTCTGCCTTTGACATTAATCAAGTACACTTAATTGCTATGGAATTGATAGTTCTATCTTGAAAGCAGCACATATCTCAGGGTTTTTATTTCTTTATTTTTAATTATTTTATTTGTAACTGACACAATAATTGTATACATTTATGGAGTATTATGTGATGCTTTGGTACATACATTGTATAATCATCCAATCGTAATGAGCATATCCATAATCTCAAACATTTATCATTTCTTTGTGTTGGGAACATTCAAAATTCTGTATTCTGGCTATTTTGAGATATGCAATACCTTATTGTTAACTATTCACCCTACTGTGCAATACAACATCAGAACTTATTCTCCCTTTCTAATTGTAACTTTGTACACCTCCCTCCTACTCTCCCTAGTTTCTAGTAACCACTGTTCTATTGACTCCTTTTATGAGATCAACTTCTTTAGATTCCATGCATGAGTGAGATAATGGAGTACTGATCTCTCTGTGTCTGGTTTATTTCACTTAACATAATGTCCTACAGGTTCATCCACGTTGTCACAAATGACAGTCTTTCATTTTTACAGCTAAATAGTATTTCACTGTGTATATATATCATATTTTCTTTATTCATTAATCTAATGTATTTGTATTTGTTTTTAAATGGTTTGTCTTAACAGTCCATAGTCAGGTAGAACTTTCTTTTAACAGTTTAGGACACTGAAGCTTAGGAAGTTTATACTGGACCCCTACTGAGTAAATAAAGCAACAACTCCTATAATATCTCAAGAAGTAACAATAAAAATAATCAACTTTCACTGTGTATTAAAATAGAAGCTTTGCAATGGTCCATTTAACGTACATTATGATATACATTTATGGCAAATGATGGGCCTTGAAATTTGAAATTAAGTATCCCTCTTTATTACAAATAATATAAAATCTTTCCATATGAAATATTGAAGCATGTTTTCCAATCGTTCATTTGGGCATAAATTTTACTTTCCCCAAAGTACAATTATACATGTATTCTCCTGCCAATGAATAGGCATATATCTTGTGAGAACTAGTTTTTTTCGAACACAGAGAAATACTGAAATATGTATTATATCCAATAAATGATTATAGCTACTATTTAATGAGAGCTGACTACACACGAAGAACTGAGATAAGGTAAAAAATCCTTTAAATAGGTGCTGCTTTATCATTATGCCTATTTTGCGTTGAACAACGAGATATTCAGTAAGATTAAGTAACTTTAAATTTAAATGGCCATTGAAAGTCAGATAACCACGTTTTTTAAAAATGTTGGAACTTCAGATCATTTGACCTACCTCAGCCTGGTGCTCATTGTTCAAAGGCCCATGGGGGACAGAAAAGAGACAGTGATTGAGCTACCATGACTAGTGGGTTGCTGGTCTATCACCCATAGGTAGGACTTTGTAGATGTGAAAAGTTGATGAGATGTAATGGGGCAAAAGTTTACTGTTACTCTGGTCATTCTGGGTCCAAGCTGAGGAAAGGTCAAGAAGGTTCTTTCATTTCTGAAATCCATCTGTGGTTAATCCTGGGTGGTGATGAGGACAAATAATTTCTTTCCTACAGGCAAGTCAGTGGCTCTTTGAGCAGTGAAATGTAGGTTAAACCATCCCCAATCCCACTGCTAGCTGACCTGAACCAAAGACAACTTTCAACTGGAAGATCAGTGTTTCCAATAAACTGAAGAGAAAGAGGAAGAAATAAAACCTATGCCTGCATTAATATCTGACTACCCCAGACACTTTAGATGCACTAAATTCCCAAACATATCATTTGTCCCTGGCTGGGTGGTATAAAGTAAATATATATATTTTTAAATAATTTAACAAACACACGAATAATAGAATCCCAAGCATTTGTTCAAATATTAGCTCATGAAATTTAATCTTTATAATCATCTCATCAAGTAGACTCTATTATTATCCCTAGTGATTAAGAAACATGCTTGAAGTGTCCCAGCTAGTATGTGGCAGAACCAGAAGTTGAAACCTCAGTCTGGTCCTTTTCTACCTCCCTGTGCCAAGTAGTCTCAACCCATTAGTAACTCTGGTAGACTGACTATTCTGGTTACAATGGTCTGGACAACTGACTACTAGACTACATAACACAGACCAGTCACACAAATGGCTGAAGCAGATTAATTATTCCTGACACCGCCTGCTTCATACTGATTAAGATGTTATTTTAAGTATGAATTTTGAACAAGTGCATTAGCAGAGACTGAAAATAAAAGTCCTGATATAAGCGAGCTATATTTTAGTCTAGAGGAGGTGAAAATAGAACCCCATGATGATAAGAGAGGCAGTAACCATGGAAGTTAAGAGGATGGACTTGGAACCAGATGGCCTTGTGTTCAGATTCCAGCTCCACCACTTACCAACTGTGTGACTTAGCAAGTTACTTGGACTTTTCAGTTTTTGACTCCTTATCTGTTAAAGGACTTTGATAAAAAACCTATTTGGGTTATTGTAAGAATTAAGTGTAATAGATCTTCAATAGAAAACAGCATTTTTTGAGGATTAAATAGAGGTTGGCTACTTAGTTTATTCCTACATAAAAGAATGAGCAGAACCTGGACAAATGCAAAAAGAGAAATATAGATCCTATTATTTTTTTAACTTTTAATTTTTTTATTTTAAAGATATGGGGTACGATTCAGAATTAGGTATACAAATGTTCATTATGCTTGTACCCTTGTTGATGAAGTGTGTCCTCCCAACCCCGGCAGATTCCCATTACCACCAATCCCACCTCCCACCTCATTCTCTGGCAGTTTCCTGCTACTGCCAATTCTTTTCTAATATTATGATAATTGTTCAAGGTCCACTTATGAGTGAGAAAATGTGATACTCAGTTCTTTGTTCCTGTGATAAATTGTTCAGTATTACAGACTCTAAGTCCATCCAGAGTGCCGTGAAGTTTATGATTTTGTCCTTATTTATGGCTGGATAATATTCCATCCTGTATATGTACCCACATTTTTTTAATCCAGTCCTCTTTCGATGCGGAGCACGGTTTGTTCCATGCTCTTGCTATGGTGAACAATGCTGCAATAAATGTAGATGTACAGGTATTTTTTTCTTAGAGTGATGTAAGTTCATTCAGGTATATTCTGTTAGGGAGATTGCGGGGTTATATGGAAGGTCCATATTTAGATCTTTTAGGAATCACCACACTGTTTTCCACAGAGGCTATACTAGTTTACACTCCCAGCAACAGTGTACACGTGTTCCCTTTTAGCCACAACTCTCCAGAATCTGTTGGGGTTTTTTTTGAGTTATTGATGATGGTCATCCTGACTGGAGTAGGTGGTATCTCAGTGTAGTTTTAATTTGCATTTCTTTGACGATTAGTGAAACTGAGCATTTTTTCATGTATCTGTTGGATGCTCATATGTCTTGCTTTGAGAAGTGTCTATTCACATATTTTTCCCACTTTGCAATGGGGCTGTTTGTTTTTTTCTTTTTGGCATGTTTGAGTTCCTTGTAGATTCTAGATGTTAGGCCCGTGTCAGACATAGAGATGGCAAATATTTTTTACCAGTCTGTGGACTGTCTCCCTGCTCTCTTGATAGTTTCTTTGGCTTTGCAGAAACTTGATGAGGTCCCACTTGTCTATCTTATCTCTTATGGCAAGGGCACTTGGGATTTTGATTAGGAATTGGTTGCCAGTTGCAGTTTCCATAAGAGTGTCTCCTGCGTTTTCTAAGGTTCTTATAGTTTGAGATTTTATGTCTAGTTTGTAGATCCATTTGAAGTTAATTTTTGTGTATGGTGATAAGTAGGGGTCTTGTTTTAATCTTCTGCATGTGGTCAGCCAGTTTTCCCAACACCATTTACTGAATAGGTTCAGGTTCTCCTCTCCCAAGTGGGTGATGGTGGAGGCTTTGTCAAAGATGAGTTGGTTGAGAAATTGAGGTTTTGTTTCTGGAATCTCTGTCCTGTTCCATTGGCCTATATGCCTGTTCTTGTACCAATACCAGGCTGTTTTGATTATTGTAGCTTTATAATCAAGTTTGAAGTCTGAAAGTGTGATACTCCTGCTTTGTTTTTTGTTTGTTTGTTTTTTGTTTTGCTGAGGATTGTTTTGGCGATTTGTGGTCATTCACGTTTCCAAATAAATTTTTGTATTGTCATTTCCAGGTCTGAGAATAATGCTGCTGGTAATATAATGGGTATTGAGTTAAATCTGTAGATGGCCTTGGGTAGGATGGACATCTTAACAATGTTGATTCTTGCAATTCATGAACACGGAATATTTTTCTTTGTGTCATCTTTGATTTCTTTGAGCAGTGTTTTGTAGTTTAAGATGATGTCAAGTTATTTCATTTATTTGGGGCTATTATGAATGGGATTGTGCTTTTTATTTGGGTTTCTGTTTGTTTATTATTGGTGTATAGAAATGCAACTGTCTTTTGCACATTAATTTTATACCCTGAGGCTTTGCCAAAGTCCTTTATCAGTGCAAAGAGTGTTTTGACAGATTATCTTGGGTTTTTGAGGGATAGCATCTTGTCATCTGCAAAGAGGGATAACGACTTCCCCTTTTCTTATTTGGATACCCCTGATTTCCTTCTCACAGCTGATTGGTCTAGCTAGGACTTCCAAAACTATGCTGAAAAAGAGAGGTGTGAATAGGCATCCTTGTCTTCCTCCAGTTTTCAGGGGAAATGGTTCCAATTTCTGTCTGTTTAGCAATATGCTGACTATGGGTTTCTCATAGATTGCTCTTACTATTTTGAGGTATGTTCCATCTATGCCTAGATGTTCAAGGGTTTTCATCAAGAAGGGGTGCTGAACTTTAACAAAAGTTTTTTCCTCATCTAATGATATAATTATGTGGTTTTCGTTTTTACATCTCTTGATGTATTTAATTATGTTTATGGTCTTATAAATGTTGAACCAGCCCTGCATCCCAGGGATGACACCTACTTGGTCATGGTAGATGATTTTTGAGATGTGTTCTTGGATACAGTTTTCTAGGATTTTGTTGAGAATTTTAGCAACTATGTTCATCAAGAATATTGGCCTGTTGTTCTCTTTCTTCGTTCTATCTTTACCTGGTGGGTATCAATGTGATGTTTGCTTCATAAAATGATTTGAGGAGAGTTCCATCCTTCTCAATTGCCTGGAATACTTTCAATAGGATTGGTGTCAGTTCTTCCATGTATGTTTTGTAGAATCTGACTGGAAAGCCATCTGGTCCAGGGCTTTTTTGTAGGTAGTGTTCTTATGACATAGTCAATTTCCTGAATTGTTTTTGGTCTATTTAGAGTTTCGATTTCTTCTTGTTTCAACCTGTGGAGGCTGTGTGATGTTAGAAAATACTCTATTTCCTTTAGGTTTTCAAATTTGTTTCTATACAAGTGTACATAGTGGTCTCTGATAATCTTTTGTATTTCTTCGGGGTCAGTTGTGACTTGATCTTTTGCATTTCTGATTGTGTTTATTTGGACTTTTTCTCCCTTTTTCTTGGTCAGCTTATCTAGGTGTCCATCAATCTTGTTTATCCTTTCAAAAATTCAGTTTTTCGTATTGTTGATTTTTGTATTATCTTTTTGTCCTCTATGTCCCAAATTTGGGCTTTTATTTAGGTGATCTGGATTCTTCTGCTGAAGTTAGGGTTTTTGGTGGTCTTGGGTTTCCAGCTTCCTTAGGTGATTTATTAGGCTGTTAACTTGTGATCTTTTCATTTTCTTCATGTGTATTCATAAAGATATGACTTTTCCTCTTAGTACTGTTTTCATGGCAACCCAGAAGTTTTGGTAAGATGTTTCTTGGTTTTCATTTCTTTCCAGGTATCTTTTAATCTCTGTTTTGATTTCCATGTTGACCTAGGAGTTGTTTATATCATGCTGTTTAATGTCCATCTTGGTGGGGTTTGTAGGAATTTTGTTGGTGTTGATATTTATTTTTATTCCACTGTGGTCTGAGAAGGTACTTGGCCATATTTCAATCTTATGGACTTTATTTATGCTTGATTTTTTACCAAAGATGTGGTCAATCTTAGAGTATGTTCCATGTGGTGATGGGGGTTGTTGTTGGATTGTTCTGTAGGTATCAATTAAGTCTAATTGATCTAGCATCACATTGAGATTTGGGATCTCCTTGTTGATATTTTGTCTTGATGACCTGTCTAGGGTTGTTAGTGGGGTACCTAAGTCCCCAGCTATGATAGTGTTAGAGTCAATATCTTTTTTTTTTTAGTTTACCTAGAAGTTGCATTATGAAAGTTGGTTCTCTTATGTTGGGTGAATATAAGTTTAGGGTAAATATTTCTTGTTGGTTAATTGGACTTTTTATCATTATTTAGTGACCTTTCATATCTTTTTAAATTTTTGATAGCTTAAAGGGTATTTTGTCTGATATCAACATTGTGACTCCTGCTCTCTTTTATGTTCCATTCACCTGAAATTTTGTTTCCCATCCTCTGACTTTGAGTTGTGAGAGTCCTTGCTGGTGAGATGAGTGACTTGGAAACAAAATATTTTTGCCTCATGACATTATATTCATTTTGCCATGCTGTGTTTTTTCTGTGGTGCATTTCATTCATTCACATTCAGACTAATTATTGAGATGCGCGAGTTTATCCATGTAGTGAGGTTCTTATAGAGTTTGCGGTTGTTGCTGCTGTTTGTTTGTTTGTTGACTTTCTTTTGATTTTCAAGTTGATTCATGTGTATTTTCAATCTTTTTCCTGCATTCTGTGAAGGACATTGTCATTCTTTTTTTTCCCTTTTCTCTGTGTTTAATACTTTCTTAAGTGCTTCTTGTAGAGCTGATCTCGAGGCAGCATAAGCTCTTAGGTATTGAATGGGAAGGATTTTAATTCTCCATCACTGATGAAGCTTAGCTTACCTAGGTAGGTAATTCTTGATCAAAGTTGTTTATCTTTGAGAACTTTGAGGAACGGGTGTCAAGTTGTCCTACCCTGAAGTGTTTCTATAGATAAATCAGCTGCTATTCTAATTGGTCTTCCCTGGTAGGTAGTTTGACGTTTTTCTCTTACTTCCTTTAGGATTTTTTTCTTTTATACCTACTTTATGTAGGCATATTACTATGTGTCTAAGATTTGGTCTTCTCATTTGTTGCATGGTCTCTCTGAATCTCTTGTGTTTGAAAAGTCGTGTCACTGATTAGATGACAGAACTTTTCTTGACAGAACTTTTCTTGGATAACTTCATGGAGTGTTTGTTCCAGGGTGGTCTCTGTCTCCTGATCTGTCTCAGGAACTCCAATTAATCTTAGGTCCGGCCTCTTGAAATAATGGCTCATCTCTTGGAGGTTTTGTTCTGTCTTTTTAAGCTCCTTTTCTGTTTTTAACAATTTGGATTAGTTACATATTTTGGGCCTCAACCTTAGACCCTTTCTTCTGCTTAGCTAATTCTGCTTTACATGCTTATCAGTTTCTTATTTATTTCATCACTATATTCTTTATTGCTTCTATCTCAGTTATCAACTCCTTCATTTCTTCCTCTTGGCTCTCCTCAATTTCATTTATTCTCTCTACTAATGTCTTGCTATCTGGGTTTGTCATTTAAGACCAGTCATTCTGGGGTCTCTTCATTGTTTGCTTTCTGAAGTCTGTCAGACCCTGTTATTAAAAATTTTTCTTTGGTTATATTAGGTCAAATGATTTTAACAGTCCTTAATAATTGAAGATCAATACCCACACTCTTAATATTTGCTTCTTTTAGAGTGCTGATTAAAAAGCATGCCCACGTTAGTTGTTCTCAATTATTTTCTTTCACCTGTGGAAGATTCCAAAATATGGCTACAAATTCCTCTCAATCCAGGATGCATTCCCTATGCTATGTGATTTTGCCATTTCTGTTAAAAATGAAGTCTATTTCCCTGATTTTTGAGTATTGACTGGCATTTGTCTGATAGAATAAAGCAGAAGTGATGTCATAGCACCTCCAATGTTAGGACTTAAGAAACTTTGCAGTATTTCTCTTGCTTTCTTGGAATGCTGTCCTGAGATCACCATCAAAGGAAGCCAATCTAGCTTTCTAAGGAATGAGAGGCAATAACTATTTATAACTTCTAATACTATTCCAATATCATTTAAATGTTTCCTCAAAAACTGTTAGTGTACTGAATTACTTAACAATTACTATACTCTCTTATAAACCATGAAGCAGTTATAAAATAGTCACTTGCTTCCTCCAGTCAAGTTTTATGTGTTAGCTGCTTTGTCAGAATTATCACATTAACTTGACATCATGAAGCCAAGTGAAGTGGCTTACACCTGTAGTCCTAGCCACTCTGGAGACTGAGTTGAGAGAATCTTTGAGCCCAGAAGTTCAAGGCTACAGTGAGTTAAGAGCATGCCACTGCACTTCAGCCTGGTTGACAGAGTAAGAACTTGTCAATAATAATAATAATAATAATAATAACAATAATGATTGGCATTCCTAAAGAAACTGAATGTCTAGGTGAATGCAGCTGAAAGTGAAATGATTCCATCATTTCTCTTTCTTTACTTTCTATTTATTATGACAGTCTATGCTTCTGTGATGTCACTTCCTAAACGATCATTCATTTAAGTATTACTACCTTTTGCAGTAACTGTTGAACCAGAATAAACCCATGTGTGAACCAGAGCAAATCCATATGTTATTTCACTTTAAATGTAGACATGCAGGTTGCTCTATTAATATGTGTTCTCCACTCTACCATCTCTGACTCTTTTTATCTCTTCTCCAATAGGCATAAGAACTATTCAGCAATTTCACACATAAGCAAATGTATAAATATAGAATGGGAAGTCAGTCTCGTGCCTAAATCACATGTGTAATTTTCTTGGAGTTAGAGAGCACCCATTATCCCTGAAAAAGGAATGAAAAAACAAAGTCATAGACTTTTCACTTCCAAGTTCAAGTTTCATGACTCTAATGACTGGCTATGTATCCCTCTCCTTTACTATTCCTTAGTCTTCTGTTGAAGAAGGCAGAGTGGTTGAGGGTAGTGAAGTCAGGTGCCTTTAATTGTGTTCATTTCTCTCTAGAATGTTAGGCCTGTATATTCTGTCCTCAACTTTGGGTACTAGTCAACAATTTTGGCAAAAGAAAAAGTCCTTGTCAACAACTTATGTCGTGATGTCCATTTCTCAGATAATTTTGTCACTTTGTTTTTGTTTTTGATTTTTGCCATTATATTAAAATACCATAATTAATGTAATTTTTCTTATGCCCATATTTCTTTCACTATGACTATTTCAGGAGTTTATTTATTTATTTATTTATTATTTTTTTTTGGTTAGAGGCTCACTCTGTCACCTAAGCTGAAGTGCAGTGGCATGCTCACGGTCATCACAGCCTCGACCTGCTGGGCTCAGGCAATCCTTCCACCTTAGTCTTCCAAGTAGCTGGAACTACAGGCATGCACCACCATGCCTGGATAATTTTTTGGTTTATTGTAGAGATGAGATCACACTAAGTTGCCGGGCTGGTCTCGAACCTGTGGGCTCAGGAAATCCTCTCCCTCGGCCTCCCAAAGTGCTGGGATTATATGTGTGAGCCACCATGCCCAGCCTCAAATGTTTATTTCTATGCACTTTGGTTCATTCTATTAAATATTTATTTAAACTCTTTGTTTAGAACTTTGCTTTCAAATCTTCACATAGTTTTTTTTAAATGACATCATACTTGTTAAAATATTGGTTTATATGTGGTTGCATAAGTAGAATTAATTTAAAAATACATGAAGTCTAGTTCAGAATAGAATTATTCTAGCTATATGATGGCTTAGTTTCCTAAAGAAACTGGATGTCTAGGTGTCTAAACACTCATGAACACAATGACAGCAAAATCCAGTCCTGAAATATTTGCACCATAATCTGTCAGTTGTATATTCCATGTGCTTGAATAAATGGAAGTGAAATTAAATATCATTCATACTTATCATATTACCTTTCAGTACCAGTTGGTTCAAATGAAACAGTAGTCAAAATGTTCTCTTGCTCCAGAAAGAAAAACATTATACCACTGTGCCACTTGATTAATTTATTTGGCTGCCAAAACATTTTAGTTTATTCAGGGTCATAACTTCTAAAAAATTGATTTGTAAACTCAAATATTTAACAGAACACTTCTAGATCAGGAGACATGTCCAAAATATGTGCTATTCTATTTCTAGGTCCTATGTTGAATGATGAATAATTGAAACAATCAACCAATCAATACTGGAATAATCAATTATTCTTTTCAATTATGTATAGTCACTAATTTGGGGTTAGTAAATAAACAAACTAGAGATTAAGTGTTCATTGTGCCCTACTATGGTTGAGATATCTTCAATTTCTCACCTATTCATTTATTCACAATATTTTTTTCATGCCAGAATGTTTCAGCTGAGATACAGTAGAAAATAAAAAGGAGCAATCCTTGGTTTCATAATGTTTGTCTTCATATGATTATTCCTGACAATCATAATCCTGATTGGGAAACAGACAATAAACAGATAAATATATAATGTGTTAATTGTTAATAAAAGTAAAGCAAAATAAGCATAATATAGCACCTGGGGGTTTGACAGGTATATTAGGTTGTACATCTTAAGGATCACCAAATAATTGATTGTACAATTTTAACCCCTTATTTCATTAATTCAACAAGTATTCATTAAATGCCTACTCTATGCCAGCCACTAGAGAAGCAATAGAGAAAAAACACAGGCATATTTCTTGGATCAATGAGTGTGGAAGAGAAACAGCAATCTGGTAATAACTCCGATATGTGCAAAACTTGGTAACTAACTACATTTTTTGCATCTTTTGTACATATCAATCCATTTTTTATGGTGACTCACATCCACATACTATATCCTTGAGATGGATAATAGTGGCTCTGTTGTGTTCACTGCTGCAACACTTTAATCAATCACCCAGAATACAAGAGACTTTCTGGGGACTTAGAAAGTAAACCTAACTAATTTTAGTGGCAATATCTTGACTCCGGTTAGTCATCAAACTAAATCTACTGTTCCTTCAATTACACAGATCATTGCTTTAACTCTCCACCTGGCTTTAGTGGCAAGAAACTTACATCTTAAAATAAGATGACAGCCGGGCTCGGTGGCTCAGTCTGTAATCCTGCGTCTTTGGGAGGCTGAGGTGAGTGGATTGCCTGAGCCCGCGGGTTCGAGACCCGCCCTGGGCAGCGAGACCTCATCTCTACAGTAAATAAAAAAATCAGCCGGGCATGGTAGCACATGCCTGTAATTCCGGCTACTTGGAAGGCTGAGGCGGAAGGATCGCCGGAGCCCAGCAGGTCGAGGTTGCGGTGGCCGGGAGCAGCCACTGCACTCCAGTCTGGGCAACAGAGTGAGACTCCAACTCAAAAAAAAAAAAAAATAAGATGACATCGGTTGTAGTTATTTTTTTAAAGATGCATGAGAAAAGATATTTCTCATATATAACAAATCTGCTTTAATTTTTCAAAACAAAAATGAAATTTCAGAGCAAAGGTTTTGATCAAGTCATATGATCACAATTCATATTTTATATTGAGTTGTGGTATACTTAGAAAATCAATTATGTTTTGAATAAAATGGCAATTTTAGAGAACATTATTGTTACTTATACAATTATTTTAACCTTTGTGTCCCATTGTTTTAATTTGCTAAGATATTAGTGTCCATAGCTGAGATATCAACTAATCTCCACATTTTAAGATGTAAGCATACATAAATCTGAATGAGAAAAGAAAGGAAAAAGAGTCAAAGAGATGGACAAAGAACCTGAATAAACATTTTTCCAAAGAAGATATACAAATGGCTACCAACTAAAAGGTACTCGTCATCACTATTCAACATGGAAGTGCATACCAAAATCATTATGAGATATCATAGCACTTAATAGCATCTGTCAGGATGGCTATTATAAAACAACAAAAGAAAAGATAACAAGCATCGGCAAAGATGTGGAAAAAAGGAAAGGCTTGCACTGTATATCTCTTGTAATGTATTTGTATACTAATTTACATGGATTGGAATGTAAATTGTTATAACCATTATGGAAATCATTGTAGAAGTTCCTCAAAAAAATTATAAGCAGAATTATCACATGACCTAGTAATTCTGCTTCTGAGTATATACCCAGAAAAAATAAAATTGGGATCTCAGAGAGATATCTGCACTCCCATATTCATTGTAGCATTACTTGAAATAAGCAAGATAAGAGAAAAAGAAGCATAAAATAAGATCAAAATAAGCAAGATAACATCAGCCTAATTGCCCTTCAACAGATGATTGGATAAAGAAAATGTGATATATATAAACATATATGTATACATATACATATATGGATGTGTATATATAATTCATATATATATTAATATATAATAGAATATTATTCAACCTTAAGAAAGGAAATCTTGCTATTTGTGGTAACATAGATGAAACTGGAGGACATTATCCTAAGTTACAGAAAGACAAATACCGAGTGACCTCACTTATATGTGGAATACATAATAGTCAAACTGATAGAAGGAGAGAGTAGAATGCTTGTTGTTGAAGGCCAGGAAGAGAGGAATGGGGGAAATATTAGCCAAAGAGTACAAAGACCCAGTTAAGTAAGACGAACAAATTCTGGAGATCTAATGTACAGTATGGTGATGATAGTTAATAATACTGCATTATATACCTGAAATTTGCTAAAAGGATACATTTAAGTAAAATGTTTAACATAGTTGGAGCCTTGATCTGACTCAAAGAAGATCATCTAGACTTCAGTTTGTGGTTATTTTAACAGCTAGCAATGGACTAACCCTCTGTCTTTGAACAACCCTAAAAATAGGCTAAATGTTTTTAAACTTGCTATTTGAAAACATTAGAAAACATCCAACCAAAAGCTTGAGGCTAAGATTTTTTAAAGAAAGTAAATGCAATATATGGCTGAGTTAAGCACACAGTCAAAATGATGGAAGCCAGAAAAGACATTCCATTGTCTATTAGTATGGCATTCTTAATATGCTGAAATAGAATAAATGTCCATCAAAATTTCTACTTCTAGTGAAAATATTATTCAAGTATGAAGACAAAATTAAGACATTTTCAAACAACGAAAATGAAATATTTGTTACATGGAAGCCTAGAACTAAAAGAAATAATAAAGATAAATTTTCAGGCAGGAAAAAAAGATCCTGGAAATGTGGGAATCCTGGAAATAAAGGATGAAATAAAGAACATTAAAAAAGGGTAAACATGCAAGTAAATATAAAGTATACTGGTTATACGGAATAATGATTCTAACATCTTATGATATTTTAAGCACATGTAGAACTAAAACACAGGCAAAACAGGCAGAAGGAAATAAATGAGGGTTTTTTTTTATCATTTTAAAATTATTGAGGAAAAGGAAAATGTAAACTTTTAAAATTGACCAAATTAGTTAAATGTGTGTGTTGTAATCACTAGGATAACCACTAGGAAAAACAGTGGAATAATCCACAAATAACATTAATACAGAAAAATGAAACATAGCTTAAAATTGAATATTCGAAATAAGACAATAAAAAATATAAAATAAGAAAACATGAGTGTGCAAACTGAAGACAATTAGTAAAGACAGTAGATGTAAATTTAATTTAAAACAAATATACAAATGGAATAAGTTATACAAAGAAAAGTCAAAGTTCCTCTACAGAAGTAAACAAACAACATTGAAGTATAAAGATTTAAAGCATGGAAATCATATACCAGGCATATTAGTTATTTAATGTAGTACAACAATTCCAAAATTTAGAAACTAGAAACAACATTTATTATTTCACAGTCTCTGTGGGTTAGGAATTTAGGAGGCCTTTGTTGAAGAGTTGGATATCTCAAGAGGCTGCATTAGTGTTGGGCTGGGGCAGCATGCATCCCAAGGCTTGATTATGGGAATATTTGTTTACAAGATCTTCATGTGGTCTATTCCACAGAGTTGCTTATTAAATGGCAGTTGGCTTTACCCAGTGCATATGATTCTAGAGAGAATGAGAGGGCCCAGCAAAGTTTTTTTTAAAACTTAATCTTGGAATTGATACCCCACCACTTGGAAGTGAGTCACTACATCTAGCTCACAATCAAGGGGCAAAAAGTATGAATATATAGTAGATTTTAAAAAATTAAGTATTCATGTTGCATGTAAAGGGTAACAAGTTCCAAAATGTAACATTTCGGAGTGTCTGTGCAATGACAGTTCTTTCCATAGCAACACTAAGATATTATCTGCTTTTTTGCTCTCATTATCTCTTAAGTATATAGTGGGGTTTTCCAGAGATAATATAATGTGGTATGATCCTTGCTCTGATGACTGATAGAATATATGGTTGTTTATTCTTTGTTTTAAAACGTTTTCAGTTTTAATTTCTGGTATGAAATTACTAGAATATGAAGGGTTTTTTAAAATCATTTTATCAAAAGATCTTTGGGATCCTCAATAATTTGTAAAAATTACTGTAAAGGGATTCTGAGACACAGTTAAGACATATCCTAGTATTTAGAATACACTTGCCAAATGAAAATAAAGGATAGTTAACTAAAAATAATAAAGAGGAATAGCATTATAATATTTAAAATGCTTGATCACTCAACAAGCAGTCAAGAATGGGAAAAAAAGAACAAATAATATAGAAAATGGTAATATTATTTAAATTCAAACATATCAGACATTAAAGCTACAAGTGTTATAAGTCTCATAGATGCAATGTTAAATGAAACCAAGAAGATAGTATATTATGTATTATACTACTTATAGAAAGTTCAAAAACAAGTAAAATTAACCTATTTTGCTGGAAGTGAGAGTACTGCAGGCTGCCTTTGGGCAGGTAACAACCAGCAGTAGGCTCTATAGGTAATTCCATTGTGCTGGTAATACTCCATTTTCTTATTCCTTGGGCTGGTTTATGTGGATATGTTCACTGTGTAAAGCCCTATTCTGCTGAAAACTTTGCACACTTCTCTGTATCTTTATTATTCTTACATTTTAAAAGTCCACTTAAAGAAAACAGAAAGAAACTCATTCCTGGTTACTGTTTCTAAGACTTACAGCTGTACCTCTGTGTAGTACAAAATGATTCTATTTCCTATGAAGTATTGCTTCAGCAAGCCACTTCTAAATTTCTATGCACTCTGAATAAAAATACAACAACAACAAAACAGTATTTTAAGAATTAATTATCACTGTATTAAGTTTTCTTTAACTTCAGTTTAATTCTGTCAGTCAAGTTCACACTATATCCTGACTAGAGTTAGATGGTATCTCAGTGTGGTTTTAATGTGCATTTCTTTGGTGATTAGTCAGGATGGTCATCATCAATAACTCAAAAAACAACAGATGCTGGAGAGGATGCAGGAAAAAGGGAACAATTCTACACTGTTGGTGGAAATGTAAACTAGTACAACCTCTGTGGAAAACAGTTTGGCAAATCCTAAAAGATCTAAAAATCGACCTTCCATAGGACCCAACAATCACTGTTCTGGTAATATACCCAGAAGAACTCAAATCACTCTATGAAAAAGATACCTACCTGCACAAGCATGTTTATTGCAACATTATTCACAATAGCAAAAACATGGAACCAACCATCCTGTCCGTTGTTAGTGAACTGGTTTAAAAAAATATATGATATATATACATAATGGAATATTATGCAAGACATAAAGGACAAAATTACGAACTTTGCAACTACTTGGATAGATTTAGAGTTTGTAATACTCAGTGATCTATCACAGAAACAAATAACTGAGTACCACATGCTCTCATTCATAAGCAGACCCTGAACAATTATCATAATACTATAAGAAAGAGATTTGCAAGTAGTGGGAAACTGCCAGGGAGAGATGAAGGGCACATTTCATCAATAAGTATACCTGACCTCAAATCAGGTGAAGTGGGGACCAAAGTGAGGCCCAAACTTCGCCTGTACAATGACCATTTGTATGCCTAATCCCGAATTGTACCCCACATCCTTAAAATAAAAAAAAAAATTTTAAGTTCATGCTACAGCCATGCCATAATACATTAGTATAGAGTTTGTAACAACCTAAACTTTGCGTAAATTCCCAAGGCAAATTTGTGGGCAGATCGTCTCCAGTTCAGATTTTTTACCATTCATCATCCATTTCAAAAACTTTTTTGCCTAAAATTTCTAGGGATCTCAGGGTCTTAACTACAAAAACATGATTTTATATGAGGAAAGTTAGACCCAGAAAGTTTAGCAAATTATTTAATGTCACATATCTAGTCAACTAATTCCTTTCTTCATTTTATCCCATGAATCGTCCCCCTAGTATCCTCTGCTTGACCTAGTATCCTCTCTTCTGAATCATGCTTGTACACAGTTCCTCTACCACTGGAAAGATGATCAATTATGTACTGACTTTAAATTTTTGTTTTATGGTGGATATTTAAACTGCTCCAACTACTTCTTTGGGTCAATGACTGTCTCACTTTTTTTTCCCAGAAATTGAATTTTGTTCTTTCACCTTACTAATTAATAAACATATTAACTGATGCATTCATTTATTCAACAAATATTTTTGAGAACCTATGATGCAGCAAACAGAAAAAAAAGTTTCTCCCTTCATAGTACTTAGAGCCCAATGTAACGTAATTGATAAGTAAGAGAATAAAATATTGTGTATGGTATGGCACATTGTGATAAATGCTTTCGAGGGAAAAAAAAAGCTGTTGATCAATTGTAAAACACTGTAGCTTTTATACTGTTTTGAGATTTTTGAGATCTCTTGGCTTATAGAGGAGGATGTGAAAGGCAATTTACGCAGTCAACCTTCCATCCCAACTTCACTAACAACTCATGCTTTTATCTTTTTCACATAAAATGTTGCCACAGAAAATTCCATTTGAACAAAGTCCTCCAAAGACAAAAATTAATTCAACACATCAGGTCCTAAAATATTTTAGTTCTTCAAGGAGACAAATAGTGTTTCTGGTTATAAACTGTAGATGTATATACCAGCAAGAATAATTTTGTATTTTATATTTCTATTCTATAATTATATGTTATATATATGCAGTTAAGTTTATGATATTGAGAAGGACAGTTTAACCCTCCTTTATTCTAATGACTGCTGAATGACCTTTCTAAAAATAGGCTGCCGTGTGCATTTATCTATATCTAAGAAATACCCTCAGATAATTAAGAGAATGACTACATTTCAGTGATAATTTACTTTTGTGCAATCCTGTTTAGCCATGTGGAAACAGGTTGGTATTCTCACGCTGATCCCAAAACTTATACTTTCATCAGTAAGTCCTAGCTTGTTTGAATTAACTTCTCTGTCACTAATCGGAAGGCACCACCATTACAGATCTGAAAGTCACACAAAATTTACCTGAAAAAGAGATGTGTTTTTAAAAGGGAAACCTTTAGGACTGAACAGCAACCAGAGGCATAAGAGAATGACATCAATGATGGTAATGTAATGATTACTAAATGGCCAAAGTGTTCTAGGAAGTGTGATACGTGTTGCATGGAAAGACAACATCTCTTCCATCAGAGACTTTTACTTCTAAAAGTAAACAGAGACAACATACTTATGTACACATTCTTCAAAAATATAATCAAATGCCCTTTTTTAAAATTCAAGATTATGTGGTTATAAAAAGCATGAAAAAGAGGAAGATAAGTAGGAAATAAAATGTATAGTTGAAAAATAAAAAGTAAGATAACAAGACATATTTAAAGACAAGTTTTAATTTATATGCATAGCACTTTGTATACTTTAAATTAAATGTCAGCTCAGCTCATGCATTTGAAAAAAGTATATATTAATGTAGAGCATCAAATGAGTATTAAAGGAATTATTAGCATTTTTGTTCACTTTCCTCAAATGCACAGATTTTTCAGAAATGTTAGCATTCTCTAGTACAATTTTCTTTTTTTCCCTGATCACATTCTCACTGTTACCCAGGTTAGAGTGCAGTGGCACCATCACAGCTTATCATGGTTCAGCATAGCCTAAACTTCCTGGGCTCAGGTGATCCCTCTGCCTCAGCCTCCTGAATAGCTGGGACTTCAGGCATGAGCCACCACACTTGATTAATTTTTTGTAGCAATGAGGTTTCATATATTGCCTAGGTTGATCTCCAACTCTGGGCCTCAAGTGATCCTCCTGCACTGGCCTCTCAAAGTACTGAGATTACAGGTGTGAGCCACAGTACATGGCTCAATTATTAATTTTTTAAAAAACTGTGAAGATAAATCAGGCATGAACACAGAGTGGGATTTTCATTTGGAATTCACTTCATGCATAAGTTTTAAATATTATTAATGTGAGGTATGCAAGTGGTAATTACCTAAAATTTAATTTGAGAAATACTATAATAGCATCCCATTTCTGTTGAGATGAACTTTTTCTGAATAATTTCAAAGATTTATTAATCCAGGGAGAAAACAATACATGATAAAAGGGGAATTCAACCATGTTATTTGATCTAGAATCCTGGAGGTAAAGACAAGCTACATAGCTGGCTTAAAAATCAAAAAGTTATTTGAAAGAAATTGCTAAAAGGGGATTTAGAAGATGCAGTCGTGTTGACTTCCAAGTTGTTTAGTCAATCTGTGGCTTTGTAATGCACTGAACTTGCTCCAGAGCAATTAGTGCTCCTTAAGTAGGGTCCCCAGACCAGCAACATCAGCATCATCTGGGAACATGTCAGAAATGCAAATTCTTAGTTCCCATCCTAGACCCAGTGAATCAAAAACTATGAGATTAAGGCCCAGCAATCTGTGTTTTCACAAAGCCTACCAGTATTCTTCAGTGAGAATTACTCTGCAATAGATTACGTGCTATAGTACATTCTGATAACACACACACGTCTTGAAGAAACAACTTCCTCAAGAAACTTAAAAATTTTTTTCAAATCATTCCAAAAAGTACTTCAAGGATACCCCATGCCAGCTTGAAATCCCAATGATATCTATGACCTAACCAACAGTGCACTCATTTTGCTATTCACCTACACACATTTCTGAAAATCTGGTCCATTCATTCTGTTTTCTCTGTCTTCTATAGTATAGGAAATATCTTCAAGGTAAGCTCACAATTTTTAAGCTGTTTAATAAATAAAATCTTCAAATTTGTTGGGGAAGTGGGTGAGGAGGCACAAGAATTTTAATAATATACTGGGTGATATATTTTGAGGAGAATGTGACAGAGCTTTCTCTGAGTTCTGCCAACTAGAAAGACGTTTTAGAATCTTGTTTTTCAAACTCCCAGCAGTCGTCAGTACAATGAAATCCAACATTGCATCAATGAAATATAATGTTCAAATCAAGCAATAATTTATTGGAATTCTTTCTCTCTCTGTCTTATGAGACTTTGTATTTTTATGAGACTGCTTTCTTAGCTTAAACTGCAACTCCTTTCAGATCTCCCAGAGCCAAGGTGAGACCAGCTTCTTATGTTGATGAGAAATAATGACAAGTTGAAAATGTGCTTTCTTTATGTGTAATGTTGTGAAGGAAGATTATAATTCTGTAGTGTATTTTTGCTTTGTCCAATTCTTCCGGAGTCTGGATCTGGGGGGGCGTTTAACTAAAACTATTCCAATGCTTTGGTTCATGTAGATTATTTGAAGTGACTTTATTGCTTTTGTCCTGCATAATATAGGCTGAGTCGTTGATATGGTGATGAGGCCACTACTGCTCTGACAACACGAATGACAACAGAGAGAAACAAAAGAGCAGATTACCTTGAAAACATGATCAAAGGCTTAGTGAAGGTATAAATATATATGCTAATTTCTTAACATAATATTAGTAACTTGCATAAAGAAATATCTTTAATATCTGCTAATGTTAATGATTTTAAATTATATAATGTTATTGAATTTTAAAATTAAATATTCAATCTCTAATGAATTAAATTTAAGTAATTAAATCTCGTGATCATAGTAACAAGTATGTGGGGATGATTAGTGTTTTCTCAAAAATACTTGTTTTAAAAACATAATAGCACTCAAAATACTGGAAAAAAACCATGCAGAAATTAACTTGGAACAATCTTGAAAAAGATCAGAAGTTCAATGTTTTAATACTAGATTTATACTTTGAAACTAGTCATTTCAGATTTTAAGCTAAACAATAAAATCTAACAGAAACAAAAAATAGAAATGGTAGTCACAAAAATTGTTTTAAACACAGGAAGACTTCTTTTCTCAAAAGTTTTTCTTCTTGCTTTATCTGTGAATAGGTTAATTAGTAATCAGATACCCACAGAAGTTTTGTTCTTTCACTAATTACATTTCCTGATCATGAAACTCTTTGGCCTTGCTTCATTAAGTGAAGCCTACTCATTTTCTCATTTCTGGAGTTCTGAGACACTGTAAGTCACTTACAGTAGTATTTTGGGAGAATCACTGTTAATATTCAGTAAACACTCAAATAATATCACAAGGATCTATGGAAATTAATGTATTAAATAGAGGAACAACTGAACATATTTAGTTTACACAAGGAGACCCTCTACATATGCCTACTAAATATCCTTTTTTTCAAATAATGGATGCTTTTAATGAATTATTATACCCTCACCCTCTTGGAGAAAGAAAAATATTTACTTACTATGAAGCTGAAAAGTGAAGATTCATGAAGAATCTAAGTTCCAGAGCAGTTTAGTTAATCAGTTTGAGTTCTAATCATATTGTATCAATTGTATCTCAATAATTGATTCAATATTTAAGTAATATTTAATTAATAACTATTCAATATAGAAATTTCTGTGTTTTAAATGATAAAAATACAAAAGTCTGACTGCTAGAAGCTTTAAATCTATATAAAACTATAACATATAGATTGATCAATGAGGATTGTAATTTGAGGAAAAAAATGTGTTTTTAAAAAATAATTTTACTTAAAGGTACTAATTATATTTTTACCCCCAATGGTTGGTGATTATGAGTCAGTAACTTAATATTGCTTGAGTTAATTTAACCAGAAAATAAATTACTCCAAAAAAAGGAAATTTAACATTTATAGAATTCCATCAATATTCCAGACACTGGAAGGTATATTCCCATAGATATTGCTTAATCCTTAAAACACTATTCTGTATATAATAACTGCTATGCCTACAGGTTTGGGAAAACTCTTCTCTGACATCAGAAGCTCTCCATAATATTAACCTAACTAACTTTTCTAATTTTTTACCTTTATCATATACTACTGGTTCCAGTCTTATTGTCCCACACCATGGTTATTCCATCTTCATGAGTCAATGTATGCAGTTTTCCCTACCAGAATCACTGACCTCTTTCTTCCTCTCTACTTCTTAAAATACCTGCTAGCTGAATAGCAATAGTGCCTTTGCAATCAATCTTCCTCTCAATTAATTATTTTACATAAATTCAAAGTCATCTCAGTATTTTTATAGTGACTGGTGATGATCATTTTCAACACTAGTTTATATTATTTGACATTAAAAGGTAAAGCCAGGCTCGGTGGCTCAGCCTGTAATCCCAGTGCTTTGGGAGGCTGAGGTGAATGGATTGCATGAGCCCACGGGTTCGAGACCCGCCTGGGCAACTTGACAAGACATCATCTCTACAATAAATCAAAAATTAGCCGGGGTGGTAGTGTGCGCCTGTAATTCCAGCTACCTGGAAGGCTGAGGTAGAAGGATCACCAGAACCCAGCAGGTTGAGGCTGTGGTGGCCGGGATCATGCCACTGCACTCCAGTCTGGGTGACAGAGTGAGACTCCAACTCAAAAAAAAAAAAAAAGTAAAAGATGGAACAAATTTATGTTTTTAAAATTAAGTATCTAATACCAGTTTTTTAAGAAACTAATAAATTTTTCAATTAGTTTTAGTTTTACAGAAAATTGAGTAGATAGACCAAAGAGTTCCCAAATACCACCTCTTACTGTTCACAATTTCCCTTGCATTATTAACACCTTGCATTAATGTGGTACATTTGTTACAATTGATAAATCAATGACACATAATTAACTGAAGTTCACAGTTTGCATGACATTCTCTCTTTATATTACACAATTCTATAGGTTTTGATGAATTCATAACACCATGTATCTATCATACAGAGTAAATTTATTACTCTAAAATCCCCTGTGCTCCACCCCACCCCACTTCCCCAAACCCCTAGCATCTACTGATCTTCTTACTATCTCTATAGTTGTGTCTTTTCCAGAGTGTTATACATTTAGAATCATATAGTAGGTAGCATTTTCAAACTGACTTCTTTGTTAAGTAATATGTATTTCAGTTTCTTTCATGTCTTTTTGTGGTTTGATGACACTTTGGTTTTTATTGCTGAATAGTAGTAGTATTTCATTGTCCAGATGCATTATAGTGTGTATCTGTTACCCAGTGAAGGTCATTATATAAATTCTTTACAATATCTTCTAGAAAATAGAAGCAAAGAAAAATCTATTGAATTCATTTGGTGACCAGCATTATCCTAACTCCCCAAAATATGAAGAAATTTTAAGAAAGAAAGATATGGACCAATATCTCTCATGAACATAGATACAATAATCCTCAACAAAAATAATTTAAATCATCTGTGCCTATGTTGAAAATCCAAACATTATATAGATTTCTTTTTCAGAAGGTGTTGTGGTCAGTTCAAACTACTGTAACAGAATTTGGGTGGCTTACACAACAGGAATTTGTTCTCAAAGATCTGGAGTCTGGAAAGTTCAAGATCAGAGTAACAACTGGTCTAGTGTGAACACTTTTCCTGGTTTGTGGTTGACTGTCTTCTCATTGTATCTTAACAGGTAGAAAGCAGAGAAAATTCATCTCTATGGTGTCTTTTTTGTAGTGGAACTAATTTCTATTCATGAGGGCTCTACCTTCATGTCCTTAGATCTCCCAAAGACCCCACCACCAAATACAATCACACTGGGAATTTAAGCTTTAGTATGAGAAGTTAGGGTGAAGAAGGTGCAAGCATCCAGTTCATACTAGAAGAGTATAAATATTTCAAATTGTTGAACAAATGTAGGTATATTTATATAACCTATTTCTTCTTATAAGAGTTTTAGATTACAATTTTCAAAGAATTGGTCTATTTCATCTGAGTTATCAAATTTGTGGGTGTAGAGTTGTTTCTATCACTTATATATTATCTTTTTTTTTTTTGAGTTGGAGTCTCACTCTGTCACCCAGACTGGAGTGCAGTGGCCACTCCCGGCCACCGCAGCCTCGACCTGCTGGGCTCCGGCGATCCTTCCTCCTCAGTCTTCCGAGTAGCTGGAATTACAGGCATGTGCTACCATGCCTGGCTGATTTTTTGATTTGTTGCAGAGATGAGGTCTCGCTGCCCAGGCGGGTCTTGAACCCACGGGCTCAGGCAATCCACTCACCTCAGCCTCCCAAAGGCACGGGATTACAGGCTGAGACACCGAGCCCGGCTTATATTATCTTTTTAATGTCCATAAGATCAATGGTGATGGTCTCTCTTTCATTACTGGTATTAGTAAATTATGTCTTCCCTATTTTTCATTATTAGCCTTGATCAACTTTTAACAATTTTAATAATCTTTCCAAACAATTTCAATAATCATTTTGTTTCACTGTGTTGCTTTCTTGTTTTCACTTTCACTGATTTCTGTTCTAGATTTATTTCTATTCTACTTACTTTAATTTTATGTTGTTTTTCTTTTTCTGTTTTCTTAGAGTGGAAGCTTGAATTATTAATTTTAGATCTTTCTGCTTTTCTAAAATATGCATTCAATGATTTAAATTTTCCACTTGGAACTGATTTTGCTATAGGCCACATATTTTGATATGCTGTCTTTTAATTTGGATTTAGTTCAAAAGTTTTAAAAATTTCTTATGAACTTTTTTTGGCCCATGTGTTATTTACAAGTGTGGTAATATTGCAACATTTTGAGATTTTCAGCCATCATTCTGTTATTAATATCTAATTTAATTCTATTGTGGCCTAGCAGCAGACTTTGTATAATTTCTATTCTTTAAAACTTATTAAGATGTGTTTATGATCCAGAATGGATCTAAGAGTCTCATGCTCTACCTCAGTGGCTCTACCTCAGTGGCTATTCTATGTGAGCTTGAGAAGAATCTGTATTCTGCTGGTATTAGATAAGGTATTCTACCCATTTCAATGAGGTCCTGCGATTAATGATGATGTTCACTTCAACTATGCCCTAATTGATTTTCTACCTACTAGACTGATCACTTACTGATAAAAGTATGTTAAAATCTCCAACTATAAGTATGGATTTATCTATTCTATCGTTTTTACACATGTATTTTGACACCTATTTATAGTTACATGCACATTAAACCTCTTTGAGAATTTCATCTTCTTTGAGAATTAATCCCTTTATATTTATGGAATGTCCCTTTTTATCCCTGATATTTTCGTTTGTTCTGAAGTCAGCTTTGTCTAAGGTTAATATATTTACTCTAACTTTCTTTGGATTAGTGCTAGCATAATATCTCTCTATCATTTTTAATTTATCTCTGTCTTTATATTTAAAGTGGGTTTCTTGTAGGCTGCATGTAAGATCTTGTTTTTGTGTTTAATATCTTTAGCAGTCAGTGTGTGTATGTGTGTGTGTGTGTGTGTGTGTGTGTGTGTGTGTGTGTGTGTGTGTGTGTGTGTGTGTTGGAGTCTCACTCCATCACCCAGGCTGGAGTGCAGTGGCACAGTCATGGGTCACTCCAGCATTGACCTCCTGGGCTCCGGTGATCTTCTACCTCAGCCTTCCAAGTATCAGGAACTACAGGCTCGTGCTACCATGCCCCGTTAATTTTTTTTTTTTAATTGTAGAGACAAGGTCTCGCCAATTTGCCTGGGCTGATATTGAACCCGTGGGTTTAGGCAATCCACTCACCTCGGCCTCCCAAAGTGCTGGGATTACAGGCTCAACCACCAAGCCCGGCCAGCAGTCACTTTTTAAAAATAGCTATATTTAGACCACTCCCATTTAACATAATTGTTGATATCATTGAATTGATATCCACTTCTTTTGGAACTTTTTCTACTCATTGGAACTCATTTAATACTTTCCTTTTTATCTCTGTTTTTAATTGAGCCTTTTATAAATTTGATTTTATATCTTTTTTTAGTGTTTCAGTTTATCTTTTTAATATATATTTTTTAGATACACAGCTAACTCAGTTGGTAGAGCATGAGACTCTTAAAATATTTTCTAGTGATTATCTTACAGTTCACAGGATACACTTACAACTAATCTAAGTCCACTTTCAAAGAATACTTCTTCATGGCTATGCAGATAAATTAGAATATTATCAATTTCTCCTTCCTATTTTTAATATTTTACTATCATTTATTTCATTTTTTCTTATTTCTTATTTATTGTGAAGCCAGAATTGCCCAAGGCCAATGCCCCTATTACTATTGTTTTTTTGTTTCGTTTTGGCCTGGTTTTTTGAGTTGGAGTCTCACTCAGTCCCCCAGACTGGAGTGCAGTGGCACGCTCCTGGCCACTGCAACCTCAACCTGCTGGGCTCTGGTGATCCCTACACCTCAGCCTTCTAAGTAGCTGGAACTACAGGCGCGCACTACCACGCCCAGATAACTTTTGATTTATTGTAAAGAAGAGTTCTTACCAAGTTGCCCGAACCCATGGGCTCAGGCAATCCACTCGCAAAGCATTGGAATTACAGACTGAGACTGAGCCCGGCCAAAAGAAGCACTGTCTCCCCATTGGGGAACCAAACCCCCGTCTCTCATACTATTGTTACAGTATATAAAGAGTTATCTATTTCATAAAATAAAAATTTAAAAATTAGGAGATTCTGTTTACCCTCAGTTATTTCTTTTCTGATGCTTTCCTTAATTTATAAATGTAAATTTCTGACCTATATTATTTTCCTTTCCTCTGAAAAATTTTTTTACAAAACATTTCTTACAAGGTATATTTAATGGCATTAAATTATCTCAGTTTTTGTTTCTCTGAGAAATTATTTCTTCTTCATTTTTGAAGGATAATTTTGTTGGACATAGAATTATAGGTTGTCTATTTTTGATTTGTCTTGCTTTTTTCCTTTCTTTTTTTATCAATATTTTTTATTATGGTTTTGTGGGGTACAGTTAAGGGTTAGGTGTACAATTACATTTCATTCAGGCACCCTGTTGATAAGAGGTGTTTCCCCTTCCCCAGACAGATAGTGCTACTGTTAATCCCATCCCCCTTCCCCCGCATAGTTTCCCAGTACCGTCAGTCATTTTCTTATAGTATTACATTGGATGTTCAAGGTCCATTATATGAGTGAGAAGATGTGATACTCGTATCTTTGTTTCTGTGAGAGGTCAGTCAGTATTATAGAATCTAGTTCCAACCAGGTTGCTGTGAAATTCATGATTTTGTTCTTTCTTATGGCTGCGTAGTATACCATCGTGTATATGTACCACATTTTTTTAATCCAGTCCTCTTTTGATGGGCAGCATGGTTGTGTCCAGGTTCTTGCTATTGTGAACAATACTGCAATAAACATACGTGTGCAGGAATCTTTTTTATAGAGTGGTTTGAGTTCTTCAGGGTATATTCCCAGTAGGGGGATTACAGGGTCATATGGGAGGTTGATATTTAGAGCTTTTAGGAATCGCCACAATGCTTTCCACAGAGGTTGCACTAGTTTACACTCCCACCAACAGTGTAGAAGTGTTCCCTTTTTGCCACACCCTCTCCAGCAGCTGTTATTTTTTGAGTTGTTGATAATTGCCATTCTGACTGGAGTTAGGTGGTATCTCAGTGTGGTTTTGATTTGCATCTCCCTGATGATTAGTGAGGTTGAACATTTCTTCATGTGTTTATTGGCTGCTCAGATGTCGTCTTTTGTGAAGTGTCTGTTCATATCTTTTGCCCACTTGATAATGGGGTTGTTTGTTTTTTTCTTTTCAGCACATTTGAGTTCCTTGTAGATCTAGGATGTTAAGCCTTTGTCAGACCTGGTGTTGGCAAATATTTTTTCCCAGTCTGTAGGCTGCCTCCCTGCACTCTTGATGGTTTCTATGGCCTTGCAAAAGTTTGTCAGTTTAATAAGGTCCCACTTGTCTATCTTCTCTCTTATGACCTGTGGATTTCGGATTTTGTTCAGGAATTGGATGCCAGTTTCGATTTCCATGAGGGTGTTTCCGTCATTTTCTAAGGTTGTTGTGGTTTGAGGTTTTAAATTTAGGTCTCTGGTCCATTTGGAGTTAACCTTTGTGCATGGGGGTAGATAGGGGTCCTGTTTCAATCTTCTGCATGTGGTCAACCAGTTTTCCCAGCACCATTTACTAAATAGGTTCTCCTCTCCCCAGTGGTAGGTGTTGGAGGCCTTGTCAAAGATGAGTTGGTTGAGAAATTGAGGTTTTGTTTCTGAAATCTCAACTCTATTCCATTGATCTATATGCCTGTTTCTATACCAATACCAAGCTGTTTTGATGATTGTAGCTTTATAGTAAAGTTTGAAATCTGGTAATGTGATACCACCTGCTTTGTTTTCTTTTTGCTGAGGATTGTTCTGGCTATTCTTGGACGTTTGTGTTTTCATATGAATTCCTGTGTTGTCTTTTCTAGGTCTGAGAAGAATGTTGCTGGTAAATTGATGGGTATTGCATTGAATTGTAGATTGCCTTAGGTAAGATGAACATCTTCACAATGTTGATTCTTTCAATCCATGAGCGTGGGACATTTTTCCACTTATTTGTGTCATCTTTGATTTCTTTGCACAGTGTTTTGTAATTTTCATTGTAAAGGTCTTTCACGTCTCTGGTTAGGAAGATGCCACGGTATTTCATTATTTTTGTGGCTATTGTAAATGGAATTGTGTTTTTTATTTGGGTTTCTTTTTGTTTATTATTGGTGTAGAGAAATGCGATTGTCTTTTGTACATTTATTTTGTATCCTGAGACTTTGCCAAAGGCCTTTATCATTGTAAGGAGGTTTTTGACAGATTCTCTTGGGTTTTCAAGGTACACAATCATATCATCTGCAAAGAGAGATAAGATGACTTCCTCTTTGCCTATTTGGATGCCCCGATTGCCTCCTCTTCTCTGATTGCTCGAGCTGGATTTCCAATACTATGTTGAACAGGAGGGGTGACAGTGGGCATCCTTGTCTTGCTCCAGTTGTCAGGGGAATGGTTCCAATTTTTGACCATTTAGGAGTATGCTGGCTGTGGGTTTCTCGTAGATGGCTTTTACTATTTTGAGGTATGTTCCCCATATGCCTAGATGTTCAAGGGTTTTTATCAAGAAGGGGTGCTGGATTTTATCAAAAGCTTTTTCTGCATCTAATGATATAATCACGTGGTTTCTGTTTTGACATCTGTTGATGTATTTAATTACATTTATGGTTTTATGAATGATGAACCAGCCTTGCATCCCAGGAATGAAGCCTACTTGGTCATGATGGATGATTTTTGAGATATATTGCTGAATTCGGTTTGCTACAATCTTGTTGAGAATTTTAGCATCTATGTTCATTAAAGATATTATAGTTCTCTTTCTTTGTTGGATCTTCATCTGGCTTGGGTATCAATGTGATGTTGGCTTCATAAAATGATTTGGGGAGAGTTCCATCTTTTTCAATCACCTGGAATAACTTCAGTAGGATTGGTATCAGCTCCTCCTTAAATGTCTTATAGAATTCTGCTGGAAAGCCATCTGGACCAGGGCTTTTTTTGTGTAGGAAGTTTTCTTATTATGTAGTCGATTTCCTTGATTGTTATTGGTTTATTTAGGGTCTCAATTTCTTCTTGTTCCAACCTAGGTAGGTTGCGTGATGTCAGAAAGTTCTCCGTTTCCTTAAGGTTTTCAAGTTTGTTTCCATACAAGTGTACGTAGTAGTCTCTAATGATCTTTTGTATTTCTTCAGGGTCAGCTGTGACTTCATCTTTTGTGTTTCTGATTGTACTTATTTGATTTTTTTCTTGGTCAGTCTAGCTACGGGACCATTGATCTTGTTTATCCTTTTGAAGAACCAGCTTTTTGTTTCATTGATTTTTTGTATTATTTTTTGTCTTCTATGTCCTGGATTTGGGTTTTTATTTTGGTGATCTGGATTCTTCTGCTGAAATTAGGGTTTTTGTGGTCTTGTTTTTCCAGCTTCTTTAGGTGGCTTGTTAGGTTGTTAATTTGTGTTCCTTCCATTTTCTGCATGTGTGTTTGTAGGGATATAAATTCCCCTCTTACTACAGCTTTAAGGCATCCCAGAAGTTTTGTAAGATGTTTCTTCTTTTTCATTTGTTTCCAGGTCTATTTTGATCTCTTTTTGATTTCATCATTGACCCAGGAGTTGTTTAGCGTCATGCTGTTTAGTGTCCATGTCTTTGTGGGTTTTGGGGGCACTTTGTTGGTGTCAGTATTTATTTTTATCCACTGTGGTCCGAGAAGGTGCATGGTAGAATTTCAGTCCTTTTAAATTTGCTTATGCTTGATTTATGGCCAATTACGTGGTTGATCTTAGAATATGTTCCATGCTGTGATGAGTAGAATGTATATTCTGTGATCTTTGGATGGAGTGTTCTGTAGGTATCAGTTAAGTCCATTTGGTCCAAAGTCACATTGAGGTTCCAGATATCCTTGCTGATTTTTTGTTCTGATGATCTGTCTAGGGTTGTGAGTGGGGTATTAAAGTCCCCAGTTATGATGGTGTTAGAGTCAATATCTTTCTTTAGTTTTCCTAGAAGTTGCTTTTTGAAAGTTGGCGCACCTATGTTGGGTGCATATATGTTTAGGATAGATATTTCTTTTGATGAATTGATCTTTTTATCGTTATGTAGTGGCCTTCTGTATCTTTTTTGGTTTTTAATAGCTTTAAGGGTATTTTGTCTGAAATTAAGATTGCTACTCCTCCATTCTTTTGTATTCCAATCGTCTGAAAGTTTGTTTCCCATCCTCTTACTTTGAGTCTGTGGGTGCCCTTTCTAGTGAGGTGAGTCTCTTGAAGGCAATAGATTGTTGCCTGATGATATTTTATCCATTTTGTCATTCTATGTCTTTTCAGTGGTGCATTTAGTCCATTCACATTTAGGCTAATAATTGAAATGCAAGAGTTGATCCCTGTCATAAGGTTCATACAGAGTTGTTCCTGTTTGTTTGTTGTCTTTCTTTGGGTTTTGGAGTTGGCTCATGTGTGTTTTTAATCTTTTGCCTGTACTCTTGTGAAAAATGTTTTTGTTCTTTTTTCTTTTTCTTCTGTGTTCAATACTTTCTTAAGTGTTTCTTGTAGAGGTGTTCTGGTGGCAGCGTAGGTTCTCAGGGATTGGATATCTGGAAAAGATTTCAATTCTCTCTCACTAATGAAGTTTAGTTTGGCTGGGTAGGTTATTCTTGGTTGAAATTATTTATCTTTTAGAACTTTGAAGATATTGCTCCAGGCTCTCCTAGCCTGATGGGTTTCTGTGGATAAATCTGCTGCTATTCTAATCGGTCTTCCCTGGTAGTAGTCTGGCCTTTTTCTCTTGCTGTCTTTAGGATTTTTTTCTTTTATAGCTACTTTGTTTAGGCAAATTATTGTTTCTCTGGGAGTTGGTCTTCTCATTTGTTGTCTTGCAGGGGTTCTCTGAATCTCTTGTGTTTGATTTTTTTCATCCTTGATGAGATGAGGGAAGTTTTCTTGAATGATTTCATGAAATGTTTTTTCCAGTGTGGCTTCTTTTTCTCTCTCTGCCTCGGGAAGTCCAATTACTCTTAGGTTTGGTCTCTTGAAGTGATCATTCATCTCTTGCAGGTTTTGTTCTGTCTTTTTGAGCTTCTTTTCTATGCTTTTGACAGTATGGGTTAGTTCTGTGTCTTGGTCTTTGAGTTCTGAGATTCTTTCTTCTGCTTGGCTGATTCTGCTTTCCATGCTTATTAGTCTGTTATTCATTTCCATCATAGTATTCTTTACTGCTGTCATTTCTGACATCAGCTCCTTCCTATTTTCCTCTTGTCTCTCCTCAATTATTTAAATTCTCTCCATTAATGTCTTGGTGTCTTCATTTGTTGCATGTGATCAGTCATTCTGGGGGCTCTTCATTGTTTGTGTTCCAGAATCTGTTTTCTCAGTGTCTGATCTCCCAGGGGTCTGTGTGAGACCTATATTCTTCTTTTGGTTTTTCTTCATTTGTGTGGTTTTCCCCCTCCCTACTTTTTCCTTCCCTCCACATCACTGTCTTCTTTAATTCTGTTATTCGGGGTAAAGGGATTGGTTTTACTTCTGTTTGTTCAATCTCCTATTCTTTATGTATGCCCTCTTACTTTGTTCAATTCTGGAGTTGCACTGTAGGTTGGGGGTGGTCCTTTTTGCAGTTTTGAGATTTACTTAAGTGGGGAGCTGTGATTCAAAATCTATCTGCAGGTTCTGTTATTTGCTGACAGGTGTGTGGATAATCTGGAACCCACGTCCCACTGCCTTGGAATCTGTCCGTGCAGTGGGGCTATAGGTTTACTCCCTCAAATAAAATGTGGCTAGCAGAGGGAAGAAAATGGAGCAGACATGTGTTGAAGAGGGGAGTGAAGAGACAGAGGAGTAAGGGGGGAAACAAGCATGTGCCAACAAATGGAGAGAGAGACCTATACTGAAACAGATAAAAACAATAGACCACAGCTACTGACGAACCAATTTCCATACAAAAAAAAATAAAAGATATAGTGATGCTAACATACAAGCTAACCAACCACCTTATTGGTGTGCTGTTCCTCTATACAAAGATATGGTGTACAGAGAGAAGAAAAGAGAAGAAAAGGAAGAGGGGAAAAAAGGAACAATACAGTAGGAATAGAATTAAGTCATTAAACTAGCAGGTTCAATGAAGCACACTCTGAGACTTTTCCTTTAAGTCCAATGTCCTTTCAGTTCTGATTTCTAGTTTTCTTTTCAAGCAGGTAAATTAG
>NW_007103228.1:216693-227331 GCF_000164805.1 Carlito syrichta | reverse complement strand
GGCCTATGTCTTTTTCAAGCTTCTTTCTCCCATTTCAGTGTTGTTACCTTGAATCGCCAGCAGGGGGTGCTATCTCAGCTGCTCGCCCCAGAGGGAGTGGGCTGGACGGGAGCCGGCAGAGACTGGAGATGGTTGCCTGCCTCAGGGCACAGGCAGGGGACTCACCGTGGGCAGGACGTCTCGGTTGAGGGAGAGGTGGCAGTGATCCCAGCAGATCTTCCCTGAAGAGGCTTCAAGGACTGAAGCCGTGGATTGCCTCCGGCCCAGGTGGTGCGATGTGCTGCCAGCGACATCTGTGGTGGCGGCGGCGCCATCTGCGCTGCAGTGGCTGTCCAGCCTGCTGCGATGTCCCAGCGGTGAAAACAGCCGAGCTCCGTATGAAGAGCAGGCTGCGAATTTGGGGTCTGCAGCCCCTGGGGTGAGAGCCAGAGACCCATTGCAGTTCTCCTTTGCAGAGGGTTTCACAGACCAGGTTGCCCCATTGCCATCTTGCCGGAAGTCCTCCGCTTTTTTCCTTTCAATACTTTAGTATTTCACTACATTCTCTTCTTGGTATCATGTTTTCTGAGGAGAAGAAAGGGAAATATGAGTTGGCAAAAGAGATGACAGCATTAAGTTGGAACCAGAAACCCCATGCAAATGATGGAAAGGGTTTGGAGTCTACTTAACTCTCAGAAAAGGTGTTGGTACTAAAATAACAGATTGATTACATTGCTGGAATGGCTGTTACACAGCAAAAGCAGAAACAATGTTAGGCAACTTCTTGTAAGTCAACTTGGGGTGTTCCACAAACTTTGATAGTGTATTCAGGGAGCTTGTTAAAAGTAATGTGTGTGTGAATAGACATAAATGTGATTAGATATATATGTAAATAATATATATTTAAAACTCAATAAAATATGTACAGTCTATTCTTATTACTTGTGGTAGTAATGTTCTATAAAGTCACCATAAACACTAGTGAATAATGAATTATCGCCCCTGGGAGAGATACAGGGCTAGGTTCCAGGGAGCATCTAGTCATATTTTCATCATCAGGTCAATACATAACCTTATTTGTTGTGTGTTTCTGAAAGACATCTGATTCATCAACATTGAATTCACTGTCAACATCACTATATTACTCATGCCTGGATGAAGTATATCTAACAAACATGTTTCCTTCATAAGGCACATCCCAGTCTAGCAACATTAGATAGCATTTCAGCACTACACTTGGAGGCAATTTAAACAGAGAACTAACAAACAAAAGCACAAAAATGTGAAAAGCATGTCACTTAAATGGACTTTCAAAGGGACATTTGTTTATAGTAAGTGATCTGAGACAAGCAGATAATATAACACTTTGACCCCAGCTGGAGGAATGTGTATATGGGGACAACTTAAAATTTTCCCCCACTCTGTACATGTGCATGTCCATAAATGACCATAAAAATGCCTCATGTATTGATTCAGAGATCACAAATAAATTTTAACAAGTTGATCAATTAACAAAATTAAATGTACAAGTAAAATAAAAATGAACTGTGTATATATATGCGCACACATAAATATAACGTAGTATTTCTGTGTATGTGTGAACGCTGAGAGAGAAAATAAAAGGATGCATTTGAAAGTTGACATATAGGTAAAGTAGGCACCAATAAAATAATTTTACCTTTAAAATTATTATCAATTATTTAAATAAGACTCATTTTTAGTTTACTTAAATATATGAACGATTCATGAGAAAGTCACAGAGCACAAGTGCTGAATGCATGAAATTATAACTACCTCCAAAATTACTCTCCACTTCCAGGAACAGAAATAGGTAAAAATGATAATAATAATAAATTCATATTTCTAGCACCGCGAAGAACCAACCTAACTGTTGTCAGTCTGTCAATTTTCTTTTTCTTCTTGCTCTCATGTCACTGAATTTCTGCTTTTCTTAATAGAAAGGCTGTCATGACACATATTTCTAATTTAAACTGACAGTTTTAGAAGATGGACCACAGAACCATGAGCCTAATAAAATCACTAGGTAAGAATTGAAAGGAAAAATAAGAAAGAAGATCATAATGTAGGAGATGAAGTTAATAGGAATAATGCTTTGTTTATGAAATATCAACCACTGGCCTAGTGATTGATTTGAGTGAATGGTGGAAGTGAATTCTCTTACCACTGTAGTGACAAAACAAATGTGGAAGAAGAAAGGCAATACTTCTATCTCAATTGCAAGAAAAAACTTTGTAATTATTTAGAAAAACACAACTATATTCTAAAATCACATATTAAAATGTGAAAGGATAATATAATGAGTGCTTCCAAAAAAAGACCTGATAGCACTGGGAAATTGTTTTGTCAGGAATTTTTTTAAAAGGACAGAGTTTTTCTGATGAACTTACATAGATTATACAAAGAGACTTAATTAAGGAATTTAACTAATGCATCAAGAGGACATGTTCACTCAAACATTCCTCTTAAATAGTTTATGGCAACTCTTTTATTATTGTAACAAATGCCACTTGGAGACTCAATCTCTGTTGACATTCAGCAGTAATCTGAATTTAACCAAGATCAGTAAACATCAGAAACAGAAAAATCAAACCAAGCCATACTTGTGTTGAACCATTGAACTAATTGTTCTAAATCGAACACTTATGTACAAACTATATAACATAGTAGTTGTAGAAAAAGTAAACATTGCAGAGCAAAGACTTGATCTTACAGTGCTTTGGTTCCTAAGTTATGAAATATATACAAAATGGTAATAATAACCAAGAAGAGATAGAGGATTTAAGTAAATATAGTAAAATTGCAAAAGAAAAAATAAAATGACAATTGATATGTATATATTCATCATAATGTGGATATTATTATCCTCATTTTACTGATGAGGAAATAGGTTTAGAGAGCCTGACAAATGGAGCAAGGAGTTGAGTCTCAACTACAATCAATATCTTTTCTCTGATATAACTTGTAGCAAAAAAAGTTTACTTACAAAACTGTTATTAGAGCATTCAATTTATGGTTATCTACCCCTTTGATTCTTCTGCATTCTTTCCTAATCCCACCATTTTCTTTCAATGTCCTTCTTTTTTCTTGACCTCTATTCTTTCTGATTACTTTCCAACTTTATTTTTTTATATTTAATAGGTTATTATCAGGAGCTAAATGCATTTTATCATATAAATTAAATAATCTTGTAGTCCACATTACAGAATTCACTCTCTGAAATTCTACTGAGTAATTGATGTGATTTGTTACTATTTCTCAATATTACAAGATAGATGCTGAGTTACTGACCTTTAGTAGAGACAGGTGTCATGCTCCTAGTTCTACATAAATCAGAGTCACACTTTAGACTGAGCCAAGAGCTGCAGATCAACGGTCATTAACATAATTGTAGGCCCACTATTGAATACACTGAAGCAATAAAACAGAAGTTGAAAATTAGTAGAATATGGGCTAAATTGGCTAAAAGATGTGTTTTGTTTGTTCCAACACTGTGTTTTAAACTTTAGATTAGTTGAAAATATTTGCAGATCAGGAAATTTATCTAAGAAAATCCAAGTTTCTGGATTCTCTTGAAAACTTAAATTTTACAATACTATTGCTGATTTGTTTTCAGGGCAAAAATCTGATACTATTATTAACAATGTCTTTGTCCCTTAGATAGGCTTAGGACTCTCCAATTCTAATTCTTACACACAGCACAGTTCACTCACTTACACCTGCTGGCCTTTTTAGGCAGCCGAATTTGTGAACACCTCATTTTAAGGATTCATGGCTGAAGTAACACCAACCCACCACCACCCCCACACACACAGAAGTAGAGCAGAAATTAAGAACTGTCTTTTATTTGGTTTGTAATTTTAATTTTTCCCCCAATTATTTCAAACTGTTTCTAAAATCAACTTAGTTTGGAAATTCACTAGTCCTTTTTTAGAGATAAAGAATTCTAGTGTATGACACCTTGGAAGACTGGAATTGACATCCTTGTATAAAATAGGAAAAATCCAGGTGTTAGCCCAGAAGACATTTGGATTGCTTCCAATCCAGATAGACAAAATTATCAGGAAAAAACTTATTATTTCCAAATAATAAAAACAAGTCAGTAAAGTACAATAATCATAAATTTTTAGGTTTTTAAGTAGGAATAGAAGTTCTCTTTGTTTACAACAATATGTTTGGATAAAAAGCATGGTTGAGCCGGGCTCGGTAGCTCAGCCTGTAATCCCGTGCCTTTGGGAGGCTGAGGTGAGTGGATTGCCTGAGCCAATGGATTCAAGACCCACCTGGGCAGGCAAGACCTCATCTCTACAATAAATCAAAAAAATTAGCCAGGCTTGGTAGCATGTGCCTGTAGTTCCAGCTACTTGGAAGGCTGAGGTGGAAGGATCACCAGAGCCCAGCAGGTTGAGGCTGCGGTGGCCGGAAGCAGCCACTGCATTCCAGTATGGGCACCAGTGAGACTCCAACTCAAAAAAAAAAAAAAAAAAAAAAAGCATGGTTGAGTGGTGGTTTCTAAGTTTTCAAATGAGTAGAGATTACAGGTGATAACACACATGATTAGCAGGGGAACTAGTAAGACTGTTATTTACAGAACAAGCTAATTTTTTAAAACTTAGATCGAATAGGACAAATCCATAAAAAGAGCAGTTTGTGATATTTTATTTATAATTAATATTAGTAAGATTGAGAAAACCTCAAGTTGTCTGACTTTGTGGAGAGAAGCACTTATGAGGTTGTTGAAAAAACCTAGACTCACCTCTTTGTGTGCCACAGATCTGGGATCTGGAATTAGGGTAATTTGGATTTGAGTCAGAGTTAATTATTAATTGTTTAACATTAGGAAAATTACTCAAAACTTTCTAAGTCAAAGTTTCTTCATCTAGTACTAAGGAAAAAATCTAAGCTAATGCATTTGAAATTTTGTAAAATAATAAATGTAAATCTCTCAACATGGTACAAGTATTATATAAGAAAACTTATCGGAGTTTGTAACTGTGCTTTGTATGTTTCTCACAAATCTGACACCGGTAGTTCTCAAATAGTAGCATTGAATATAGAGGTAGATAGCTTGGTTCCAACTTTCTTTCATGCTATCTACTAACATTTTTAGACAAAAATATTAAAAATTAAAACCATTTATGTTTCTCTGCATATGGTCTCAGGAGAGAGATTGTTGGATCATAGAAGGTCAATATATACTTCTTTTAGGTATCACCACACTGCATTCTACAGACATTGAACTAGATTATACACCTACCAAAAAGGTAAGTCATTCCCTTTTCTTCACATCTGTGCTAGCAGTGATTATCTTTTGATTTATTAATGATGACCATCCTTACTGGAGTCAGGTAGGATCTCATTGTAGTTTTGATTTGCATTTATCTGATTATTGAGGCTGAGCATTTTTCCATGTATTTGTTAGCTGCTTGTTTATCTTCCTTGAAAAGTGTCTATTCATGTCCTTTGTCCACTTTTTAACAGGGTTATTTCTTTTTTCCTTTCAGCTCATTTGGTTTCTTCATAGATCCTGGTTACTAAACTGTCATCAGCATAATTAACAAGTAGTTTTTGCCCATTCTGTGGGTTGTATTTTCACTCTCTTGGTGTTTCTTTTGCTGTGCAAAATCTTTTCAATTTGATGAGGTCTTACTTGTCTGTCTTAGCTTTTATGGCATTTGCTTTTTGGGATTTGATCCAAAATTGGTTGCCTATTGCAATATGCATAAGAGTGTTTTCTATGTTTTCTTTTAGGATTCTCACGCATATTTATAGCTGCACTATTCACAATAATAAAAACATGGAACCAAGATTACTACCTATCAAAAGTGGACAGGATTTTAAAAAATGTGAGAGGAGTGGGAAAATGGCTGCCAAGTCAGTCAGACTATGTAAGTCCCAGTGGGGTACACACATGTACCCTTTGCATTATATGTGGGGAGTGGGTCTCAGGGAACTGAGACCACAATCAGTGAGCTTTGAGATTTGCAAGCAGTTTTTAATCCTAGCTCCCCATCCTCTACCTTATTCAACTCTCAAAATCACAAGATAAAGCAAAACTGACCACCCACAGTCCTCTTTCAAAATAGAACAAATCCAGAGTACAGATCAGGAAAGAATAGAAGACTGAGCAAACATCAGAAGTAAAAATGTGTCCCACTGCCACTGAATAACGGAACTAAAAAGAAAAGAAAGAGATCTGTCACAAATGAGAGAAAACCAACAGAAGACCACAGGTAATTTCAAGTACAACAAAGAAAAAACTCCTGAAAAAATCAGACGACAAGATGCAACACTGAAAGAACTTGTAACAGAGACTTTGACCATACAAAATTTTATCCAGGATATAAATAACAAGATGACAAGCATGGAAAGCAGAATTAATCAAGCAGAAGAAAGACTCTCAGAACAGAAAACCAGAACATGGAATTAACCCAATCTGTAAAAACTCATAGGAGAAAAAAAATGCAGAAAGAAAGAACAAAACCTACAAGAGATGTGCAATTATGTCAAGAGACTGAACCTACACCTGATTGATAACCCTACAAAGAATGGGAAACAGAGAACACCTTGGAACAAGTATTCCAGGAGATTATCCAAGAAAACTTTCCCCAACTCACCAGAGATGTGACTAGTCAAACACAAGAGATACAGACAGCCCCCATAAGACATCAAATGAGAAGACCAAACACTAGACACATAGTAATTCACCTCCACAAAATAGGCACAAAAGAAAAAATTCTAAAGGTAACAAGAGAAAAAGGACAGACTGCCCACCAGGAAAAACCAACCAGAATAGCAGCAGATGTATCAGCAGAAACACTACAAGCAAGAAGGGACTGGAGTCCAATATTCAAAGTCCTCAAAGATAAACAATTTCAAAAAAGAAGTTTCTACCCAAACAAGCTCAGCTTCATCAGCAATTAATCAAAATCCTTCCCAGACATCCAATTCCTAAGATATTATGCAGCTTCTAGATCAGCTCTACAGGAGATGCTTAAATAGGTATTATGCACAGAAGAAAGCAAAACCAGAATGATAACATTTCCCAAAAGAACAGTAGAGCACAGAATCAATAGAGAATACATTGCAACAGCAAACTTGAAAAACCAACATATATTCACCCAATGCTAAAAAAACAAACAAACAAGCAAACAAAGAAAAAACTTGTTAAGAGCATCATGACAGGGATAAATAATCACATTTCAATAAGCAGCCTGAGTGTGAATGGACTAAATGCACTACTGAAAAGACACAGTATGGCAAACTGAATAAGAAACCATGATCCAATTATTTGCTGCATCCAGAACATTCATCTCACCACAAGGGATGCACACAGACTCAAAGTTAGAGGATGGAAAATGAGTTTGCAGGCAAATGGATCACAAAAGAATACAGGAGTCACAGTCTTAATATCAGACAAAATAACCTTTATGCTATCAAAAATTTTAAAAAGATACAAAAGAACACTACATAATGAAAAAGGTTTAATCCATAAACAAGAAATAGCTATCCTAAACATATATGCACCAACACTTGAGAACCAGCATTTATAAAGCAACTACTAAGTAAACTAAAAAAGATATTGAGTCTAACATTATAGCTGGGGATTTGAATACCCCACTAACAGCCATATATAGATCATTGAGGCAAAAACTCAAGAAGATCCAGAACCTCAACCTGATGCTTGACCAAATGAACTTAATAGATATCTACAGAATATTCCACTCAACAACCACAGAATATACATTCTACTCACCACCACATGGAATATACTCCAAGATTGATCATATTGTTGGCCATAAATCAAGTATAAACAAATTCCATAAAGTTGAAATATTGCCATGTATCTTCTCAGACCACAGTGGAATAAAAATAAATATCAACATTCAAAAAACTTCCCCAAACCCCACAAAGACATGGACACTAAAAAGCATGATGCTGAAAACTACTGGGACAACACCAAAATTAAAACAGAAATTAAAAGATTCCTGGAAACAAATGAAAATGAAGAAACATCTTACCAAAACCTATGGGATGCCATGAAAGAAGCTCTAAGAGGGAAATTTATATCTCTATGAACACAAATCAAGAAGATGGAAAGATCACAAGTTAATAGCCTAACAAATCACCTAAGGGAGCTGAAAAAACAAGACTATCAAAACCCTAACTTTAGCAGAAGAATTCAGATCACCAAGGTAAGAGCCCAAATATAGTACAAAAATGTCATAGGAAACATCAACAAAACAAAAAGTTGGTTCTTTGAAAGAATTAACAAGATTAATGGACTCCTAACCAGAATGACCAAGAAAAAGAGAGAAAAAGCCCATATAAACACAGTCAGAAATAGAAAAGATCAAATCACAAATGACCCCAAAGAAATACAGATTATTATTAGAGATTACTATGCACAACTATACTGAAACAAACTTGAAAATCTAAATGAAATGAAGGACTTTCTGACATCACACAAACTCAAAAGATTGAAACAAGAAGACATTGATATACTAAATAGACCAATAACATAACGTAAAAAGTGGAACTGATACCAATCCTATTGAAAGTATTCCAGGCAATTGAGAAAGATGAAATTCTCCCCAAATCATTTTACAATGCTAACATAACACTGAGATGCAAACCAGATAAGTATCCAACAAAAAAAGAGAACTACAGGCCAATATCCCTTATGAACATAGATGAAAAATCCTCAACAAGATTCTGGACAATTGATCTAACAACACATCTAAAAAATCATCCACCCTGACCAAGTAGGCTTCATGCTTAGGATGTAGGACTGGTTCAACATATGCAATACCATAAATGTAATTAAATGCATCAACAGATGTAAAAACAAGAACCACATAATTATATCATTAGATTCAAAAAAAAATTTTTGATCAAATCCAGCACTCCTTCTTGTTAAACACCCTCAAACACCTAGGTATAGAAGGAGCATACCTGAAAATAGTAATTGCCATCTATGATAAACTCACAGCTAGCATATTGCTAAATGGATAGAAACTGTAAACATTTCTCCTAAAAAACAGAAAAAGACAAGTCTGTCTGCTTACCCCTCTTGTTCAATATTGTGTTGGAAGTCCTAGCTAGAGTAATTAGTCAAGAGAAGGAAATCAGATGTATCCAAATAGGAAAAGAGGAAGTTAAGTTAGCCCTCTTTGCTGGCAATATGATCCTATACCTCAAAAATCCAAAAGAATCTGTTCAATAAGATGCTTGCACTAATAAAGGATTTTGACAAAGTCTCGGGGTACATAATAAATGTGAAAAAGACAGTTGCATTTTTATACACCAACAACAGGCAGGTAGAGAACCAAATAAAAAGCACAATCCCATTCACAATAGCCACACAAAAAATGAAATACCTTGGCATCTTCCTAACATGAGAAGTGAAAAACCTTTACAATGACAACTATAAAACACTGCTCAAAGAAATCTAAGAACACAAACAAATGGAAAATTATTCCATGTTCATGGATAGGAAGAATCAACATTGTTAGATGTCCATCCTATGAAAGGCAATCTACAGATTCAATGCAATACCCATTAAATGATCAATATCATTCTCTAAACGTGGAAATGACAATAAAGAAATTCATATGGAAACATCAATGACCATGAATAGACAAAACAATCCTTAGCAAGAGAATCAAAGCAGGAGGTATCACACTTCCAGACTTTAAACTTTACTATAAAGCCACAATAATCAACGCAGCCTGGTATTGGTACAAGAACAGGAATACAAAACAATGGAACAGGATAGATATTCTGGATCAAAATCTCAATTTCTCAACCAATTCATTTTTGATAAAGCCTTCAACAACAACCACTGGGGAGAGGAGAACCTATTCAGTAAATGGTGCTGAAAAAACTGGTTGATCACATGCAGAAGATTGAAACAGGACCCCTACCTATCACCCTGCACAAAAATTAACTCTAAATGGATCAAAGACCCAAATGTAAAGCCTCAAACTATAATAATCTTAGAAAATGCTGGAGATGTCCCTATGGAAATTGGAACTGGCAATCAATTCCTGATCAAAACCCAAGTGCCCATCCATAAGAGATAAGATAGACAAGTGGGACCTCATCAAACTGAAAAGCTTCTACAAAGCAAAAGAAACCATCAAAAGAGCAGGGAAACAGCCCACAGAATGGGAACAAATATTTGCCAACTGTATATCTGACAAAGGCCTAACATCTAGGATCTACAAGGAATACAAACGCACTGAAAGAAAAAAAGTAAACAGCCCCATTAAAAAGTGGGCAAAAGACATGAATAGACACTTATCAAAAGAAGATATATGGGCAATCAACAGACACATGAAAACATGCTCAACCTCACTAATCATCAGACAAATGCAAATCAAAACCACATTGAGATACCTAATTCCAGTAAGAATGGCCATCACTAATAAAACAAACAACAACAGATACTGGCAAGGATGCAGAGAAAAAGGAGTGCTTCCACACTGCTGGTGGGAATGCAAAACAATGCAGACTCTTTGGAAAATAGTGTGACGATTTCTGAAAGAATTGGAAATTGGCCTTCCATATGATCCAGCAATCTTCCCATTGGGAATATACCCAGAGGAACTCAAATCATTCTACCAAAAAGATACCTGG
>NW_007103228.1:206656-216579 GCF_000164805.1 Carlito syrichta | reverse complement strand
CATCAACAAGGGTACCTGCATAATGAACATTTGAATACCTAACCCTGAATTGTACCCCACCTCTTTAAAATAAAAAATTTTAAAGCTTTTCAAAAATGTGGTACATATACCTGATATGAGTATTACACAGCTATAAAGAAGAACCAAATAATGAATTTTGCAGCAAATTGGGTGGAGTTGGAGACCATTATACTTAGTGATCTAGCTCAGAAACAAATAACTAAATATCGCATATTCTCACTCATAATTGGGACCTGAACATTAATCACATTAGCACAAAGCAGAGATTGGCAGTCACTGGATGCTACCAGGGTGGAGAATGGGGATGTATCAACACAAATGTCACCTGGTCCTAAAACAGGGGAAGTGAGGACCAGCTTGAGGCCCAATCTCACCTGCATTCAGCCTACATGTATATCTAATCCTGACTTGTACCACATATCTTCATAATAAAATAAAATTTTAATAAATGAAAATCTGTTTTACTAGAGGATGTTACTGTAGCTTTTATAACTTCTTATATAAAACAAAAAAGTCAGTAATTTTAAAAAATGTCTCACATTTCTAATTAACCCTGCATTCATATGTTGTTTTTTAGAGAAATTACTGGTGATGAGTTAAAATGTAGTTCATGGCTGGTTCCAGGATACTTCTTCCCCTACAACTAACATGGCACGGCACTGCACTAGGTACCAAGAGTTTTAACATTCTTTCATTTTCAGCAGTATTTCATTACCATTGCTGCTTTTGATAGCTGGAAAGACTTATACCTGTACTTGCTATTTTTATCATTTCTCTGCATTCTCTTGTTCTATACTAAACTTTTACCGGGCTTTTTTATCCTCCCTAATTGCTGATAAAATTTGCCCTCAGGCAATTATATTTTCTTCTTCTCACCACTAGAGGATTTCGTTTCCCTGATATCTCTGAACCTTTGAAAAGAGCCCAGGTCTCTGTGCAATTCCATTGCCTCCCAGAGCAAGTACAGACCAGAAAAGAACAAAAACCTTTTTCCTGGTCTTTAATTCGAATGTTCCCCAGTTGCATACTAGACCCAAGGTTTCTTAATCCTAATTCCACAACTCTATGTTTTTACCTGGTGGCTTTATATTGCATGACCCAATAATACCTACTTTTCAATGTCCTCAACTTTTATCATTCCATGTTGCTTAGTTTCTCATTATAGACAAATTTGAAATAGTAAATGCCTCCATAATCAGTTTCTATGGCAGACTTCCTGGCCTCCTAGCCAGAAGAAGGTATTCCAGAAAAATATTCTAAAAAGATAGGAGCAAAAAAAGATAAATGTCAATGCTAGCCAAAACAGAACAGAAGTTAGGGCAGAGGAGATAGAAACTATTAGAAACAAAAAGAAAAAAATTTATATCTGTTGAGTCTTATGCTGCCAAAATTAGTGCTGAGTACTTTATTTATCTATATGTGTATATATATGTATGTATGCATAGAATGTATATGTGCACATCCATATATATGTATATACATACATATATATGCATGCATACACATATATACATACTACATGAACATATACAAAAAATATATACATGAGAATTCATCCAGATTTATAATATCCCTGTATACTATATTTTACCACCTTTAAAATAAATAAGTTAAAACTCAAAAAGATTAAAATATCTACCCAAGTTTATATTTTACCAAGTTGCAAAACTAAAATTTAAAGTCAGACCTGGCTATATTTTCCAATGAAGCACACAGCTCACACAAGTACTTTTTTTCACAAATGTTAGAGTCATGCCTTTAGCAGAACCTTGGACAGTGATTTAAGTGAAGGGCTTCATTGAGGAAGGTGTCCTCAGTACAAAAAGTTTGAGGGAGGCAGGATAAGGCAAGTGAAGGAACTTGTGTTCTCAGAAAGGGTGTGTTCTCAGCTAGGCAGTAGCTTCCACCTGATACCATGAGTAGTTATGGAGCATGAGTTAAGTCAGAGTTGGTTCTACCTTTAGGCCAGGGAACTGACCTTTTATATCCTTATGCCAGTTAATCCTTGACTGAGGTTTACTGGGAGGGGTAAGACTGTGAGAAATTCACCCCAAGTACCCATAACACCAGGGTGGTGGGGGCACTGACTATAGGGATTTGGGTAGGGAACAAATGATGAACCCTCAAGAAGGCATAGTTGAAAATAGTTCATTTAAAAGTGTAAAAATTGTAAAAATTGTTCAGTTAAAAATGAAAGATGAAATATAAGTTCATCTTCCTTCTGAAACATGGTTATAAAAGCTCAGCATGAGTTTTTCCCAGAGACTACAGGGAATTACTTCTAAATTATAGTTAAGAAATCAGAAAATAGAAAATAATTGTTGGTAGGCCTGTAGTTCCAGCTGCTGGGAGGACTGAAGTGGAGGGTCAGCCTGGGCCCAACAGGTCAAGGTTGTGGTGGCTGTGAGCATGCCACTGCACTCCAGCCTGGGTAACAGAGTGAGACTCCAACTAAAAAATAATAAATTAAATAAAATAAATTTTTAGAAAAGACAAAGGAGGGCTAAGAAACTGATTTAGATGAAAGAAAACAAAAAGAGTTCTCAAGCCATGAAAAAAACCTTATTTTATTTATTTATTTATTTGTTTATTTATTGAGTTGCACACCACCACGTCCAGGTGAAAGAATTGCTTGAGTCCAGGGGTTCGAGACAACCCTGGGCAACTTGGCAAGACCTCATCTCTACTATAAATTTAGAAAAATGAGCTGAACAAGGTGGCTCATGGCTATACTTCCAGCTACTTGGAAGGCTGAGGTGGAAGAATTACCTGGGCAACAGAGTGAAACTCCAACTAAAAAAAAAGGAAGTTGAAAAATTAAAAAGGCTTAATGGCAGAGGATGTAAGGAAAGGTTGATGTTGCTGAGTTATGACAAGGTAAAAGTGCAGGAAAATCAGGGAAAACAATATACTAAGCAATGTCAGGATAGGCCATGTGATGGGACTGAGCCCAGAGGAAGCATGCAGAGTGAACATGCATTGCTGACTCATCTGTGTGTTTGTGGTCTTTGTATTCGGTAGCTGTTATATGGTGGCACTCAGTGTTAATATGCAGGGGGAAAGATTGACTATGAACCATTGCCACTACTCTGTTCCCTGATAGTCTGTCCTTGTTTACCAATTGCATATGGGTTGAATAAAAAATACTATGTATTGCTTGTTCTTGTTTGGAGAGCTCAGTTGTTAAATAAGTCAATCTGACTGTTTGATACAAATATTTAATCATTTTAAAGTAGCCACCTTAGAAAAGAATCAAATCATAATTTTGGAAAGGAGTGTCACAACAAGTGTAAGTCACCATCTCAGTGGAATTTTCTACAAGAAAAAGATCTGTTGATACTCTATTTACATAATGCATGTTCTGGAAACATCTCTGATCCTGTGACTGAGATAGCAGTTCTCACAGCTTTATCATAATGTTATCAGTGTAGCATAATGATAGCTATATCACATTTATAAAGTTGGAATTCTGCTGTAGCACGTCTCACTAGTTTTATAAGCAGAGAAAATACAGAGACATCTAGTTTCTTAGTTTTATAGTTTAACAGTATCGGCCAGAGTGGCTCAGCCTGTAATCCCAGCAATTTGGGAGGCTGAGGCGAGAGGATTATCTGAACTCAGGGGTTGGAGACCAGCCTGGGCAACTTGGTGAGACTGCCTCTCTATAATAAATCACAAAAACTAGCCAGGCATTATGGCATGCATCTGTAGTTCCAGCTACTTGGAAGGTTGAGGTGGAAGGATTGCCTGAGCCCAGCAGGTCGAGGCTGCAGTGTCCGTGAGTGTGCCACTGCACTCCAGCCTGGGCAACAAGTGAGACTCCAACTCAAAAAAAAAAAAAAAATTGGCAGTGTAATAAAATTTTCCCTAAGTTTATTTCTGTGTAGAATCTCTTCTAATGGAAAACCTGACAATGGTAGTCATCAGTAAAGCAATAAGTTCTGACATGAGTTGTAGATGGGGAAATAATCCTTATTAGAGAATAGATGTTGTGAATAGTTTTTCTTATCAAAACAATGTTGATGCTTCTATTCTGGATACCAAAGTGAATCTCTCTGATATCATGAGGAAACAAGTAATTGACAGCATTCACCACCACCTTCAGAAAGTTTTAGAAATAGATTTAGAATATGAGGTGCTAATTACTGACCACTTAATAAGTGTGAAATTTTTAAAAATTGTCACAAGGTCCTAGTATTGAAGTCATAGACTTTCCTTCATATAATATATGCTTGTGAATTAGGAACCAGTTACTTTCTTTTTATGAGCAAATAAAACAAGACATACGGTTTAAACACCTTAACTAAGATGACAGAGAGATATTAATGGTAGATTTGAGGTCAAGTTTATCTGGCTCTGAAGTTATTTTTTATCATTAGTAGACTGTAAATTTCCAATACAACAATATCAATAATATACTAAAAATTAGCTTTTGAACTGGCTAACTAGAAATACTGATTTCCTAGTTAGAATCATTATTTCAGACCTTGGAGTCAAATCGTGACTAATTCATTATGTTTTACTTGTTTTGCGAAGTAGAATCTCAGAACATATATTAGATGTTCTAAAGAAAGCTAAAATCTCACACTTAAAATAATAGTTTAAATCTGGTTGTTTTCTTCATCTGCTAGATGACAAAATTTTTAATATTGCAGTTTCAGCACCCTTGTATGGCTATAACTTAGCCTTGCTAATTATAAGCAAATAAATTATTATGAAAGGTAAAATGTAGTATGATATATATATTTTCTTTAGTGAGGAAACTCATCTTCTGGATATTTAGATTCCAAATGACTTGGCAAAGCAGAAAGTCGATGAAGTACAAAAAATAGACCCAGTGGAACATTTTTCTTAAACAGCTCAGTCTAAAACACTCATTCTTCAGGTAGCGTCAAGATTGGATTAGCCTGGTTAGGAGTCCCATTTTCTAAATGAAATTTTGCATCTGAAATGTCAAAGTTTTTACCATGATATTACCCTCTTAAGAAATATAACAGGGGCAACCCCTTCTAGTCCCCTCCCACTGTGGGAGTTTTTCTTTCCTCTCAATAAATCCTGCTTTATTACAACAACAACAAAAAAAGAAGAAGAAGAACAGACTACTCTTCCTTTTTTTGTTATTTTGATATGAATCATAAGTCATTTCTGTAGGGGAAATAGATTTCTCCCTGACTCACCAGTACTACATGCCAGGGATAGAGAGTATCAGAAAGCAGTTGAATAAAGTATATAAACAATAGTTCAATCACAGCCATGTATATTCTTCAACATTTAATAGATTTTCTATTCAAATGTTGGAACGCTTATATGGAAAGACATTAGAGACAACACAATCAACAAACCAAATAGATGCACAAAGATACTCTCATATCCACACACATACTGAAGCCTCAGTCAATTGAGCCTAAACATGGTGAATAGCTATTATAAACTTCAGGTCTAGAATTTTATTGATGCTGATAAATTATCTGATCATTTTGAAAGACAATAAGCAATTTTAGTGAGCATAGGGTCAGGTGAAGGCATAAAAAGGAGTCTTCAGAAGAGTCTGATACATTCAAAGTGAGCAGTAAATGAAGTGTTAAAATAAAGTAAGTAGGAACAGGGACAGAAGTATCATTGATCTGTGGGCTTTTCTCGCCCCAACATTATACTTCAGGAAAGCAATGAACATGGAATTGTGTGACCCCTATTTTGTACTGACTTATCAAGTCTTATAAGGTAAATTATTTAATTCTAGATTGCTATTCCTGAGGGTCAGTCTTCTGGAGTTTTATTAAAGCATAATTAATATCCTGAAATATTCTTTCAGAAGAAAAAAATGGCAATTTTTCTGTCAGACAAAATGAAAACGTGAGACTTTTGGTGATAATTCAATAGAAATGTATTTATCGAACTACCAGGGAAAAATAGCAACAGAAGATGAGTTAGTGACAAAAAAATTTCATGTTCTTGCTCCCCCCACCTGATCATCCTCATGCAGCATACACGTCACCTTAGATTTCCAGAGTTCTGTTTCAAAACTGCCTTTTCAATGAAGCTTTTCTTGATCCTTTCAGTCTGAAATAATCTCTCATTACAATCTAGATCCTTGTTTTGTACTAATGCCTTTGTTATATAACCAAATTCATAAAATCTGGAATAATGTCTAAATTTACCTTTATAACCTAGCACCTAGACAAACATATAATACTCTCATTGCTAATTTTGAAAGGCAAACCACATTGCAGAAAATAATAGCTAAAATTACAAGTCGATTTGCTAATATATACCTTATCTTTCAGAATATGGCAAAGATCAACAGAACAATAACCAAATGGTACTAGTAAATATATAATGCTCTAAAGACAGTAATATCGAGATGTTATTATGATCATCATCATCATTACATTCGCCATTGAGTCAGAAGCACAATTTCAAAAATACTGTAAGCATAATCAAGTTGTCCTTACAGAGGAGAATTTAAAGCATTAATTCTTGTTGAAATACAATTTGATCATTTGATCATCAGGAGACATTGTTCTTTAATCATTTCTAAAGATCTCCTATCATGAGGTTTAACAAAAGGATTTGCTTGATAACTTTAAGGGAAATACAATCTCAAACTAATATGATTTTACAATTCTAGGTTGTTTCAGAGAATACAACAGTTATTTCTCAAATTAATTAAGAAATAAGACCATGTGCTGTAAGAGAATTAGAATTATGCTGTGACATGGAATTTCAAGGTTCTAGTTTCAGCTTTCACCAACACATTATAAAATTATTAGATTTTACCCATCAAGCCTTCAGTTAATTCTTCTCTAAAATGAGTCATTTATGTCATTTTCAGTGTTTAATATATCTATGGAGTCTCAGTTAATGGCTAATTGAGGAAAGCTGTGTGTATGAAGCTTGCTGTAGAGACATTGGATACTTAGAAAGAGGAACACATAATTTCTACTTTCAAGGAATTTGAAAAGACTAAGGGACACAGATCCATCACACACACACACACATGCACACACACACAATACACACATGCACACACACACAATACACACATGCACACACACATTAGGCATGTATATACACACAAACTAACTTAAGCAAAGATAAAAGATTTTATGGACATATTTGATCAATGATGATATATTAAAGGTATACTAAGAATGCCAAAAAATCAGTAATACAGAAATTGGAGTTTTACTCAGTTGATTACAAGTAGGTATGGGTTTGCAAAAGCTCATGTTCTGAGAGAAGAAGTCTTGAGGAGAGACAGGAGTAGAGATGAATTTTTAAAGTTAATTAGGTTTGACCCTTCAATTATAAAACTGAGGTAATATGCAATAATACCAATATGCAAAGGTAATTACAATGAGATTATTTGTATTACAACAGAATTCTCTTAAGTATTAACTTGCAGTTGTTTGTTTAATCATAGCTTGTCTTTAAGGACAATGTTTGCCAAAATCACAGAATCATCTACATAGAGTACAATATACAACTTTGGGGATAATGTTTATTTATTTTCTAGGTAAACATTTGGTTCAATCTTATGATTTTTTAAAGCAGAGCCTTCATAATTATGCTTAAAATTATTGTTCCTAGTAATACATATCTCAAAATTTTTCAATCACTGGGAATGATGCTCTCTTATATCTGTTTGTTGGGAAGTCAACATGGTAAAACTTAAGAAATACTATGCAAAGAGACAGATACCTTTATCCCTGTTATTTATTTGCTAAACAACAATGAGAAAATTAATGAAAATTTTTGGGCCTCAGTTCTAAACATTCTTTCTTCCCTTCTTTCTTTATTTTACTCCATAATTATAAAGCTTCAGGGAGCATATTAGTCACTGGAAATACAGAAATAAAAAATATAATAATGGCCCTGTGAAAAGTATATGCGAGTTAGAAGACAAGCAAGTAAACAAATCAATATATTTAAAAGATTAATTTGAACTAAATTTGAACAACAGATAGGAATTAACTAGTTAGTTAACTGAGCTCCAACAGGGGAAACCACTGATTGCTATGGATGCACACACAACACAAGGGATCTTAAAGAAGGCTGGAAAAGGTGAAGAAGGTAGAGAACCTTGAGCACAACTTACTGGAAAGATAATATTGAGGTGTGAAGGGAAGATAGGGATTAGACAAGCATAGGGCTAAGAGTAGGCATGAGAATCCATGACGATGTTAGGAACATAGGAGAAAATATTGGAATGAGAATAAGCATGATATTGCTGAAGTTCAAAATGAGAATGAGAGATGAGAACAGATAATTAGATGGAGACCATGTTGAGACTATCAATATGTGGTAAATAATGTGGATGTTATACTAATGGGTTGGTTATGGAAGGCCCTTGAAGTACCAGAAATACAGAAATGACTTGATTCATTTGCCTTTTAGGAAAGGTCATTCTAAAAACAATAAAGAAAAAGGATTGAAAGGTCATACTAAGTCAAGGAAACCAGTAATAGAACACAAAGTGGCTCAATTAAGAGCTGATAAGGGTAATGAGGTAATAGGGAAGTAGAATGAGATGCAGGAGATATTGTGAAAACAAGACTAGTAAGATTTAGATATTATTCCATGTGACTGTTATCAGAGAAGAGAGAGGGATGTTTGCTGTGCTTCTCATTTGGATCCTGCATGAGTTGACTTTGGCTGATAACCACAAATCCTCAATGGCGGACAACAATATTCATTTACATATTGTTCATGCAATTGCTACTGTATCTCAAACACAACTTGATTTTACTTAGAGCATCTGTTTTAGTGAAAGTGTGCTTCACATGTCTCTCAGCCTTTTTTTTTTTGAGTTGGAGTCTCACTCTATCGCCCAGACTGGAGTGCAGTGGCTGCTTCCGGCCACCGCAGCCTCGACCTGCGGGGCTCCGGCGATCCTTCCGCCTCAGCCTTCCGAGTAGCCGGAATTACAGGCGCGCGCTCCCACGCCCGGCTGATTTTTTGATTTATTGTAGAGATGAGGTCTCGCTGCCCAGGCGGGTCTCGAACCCGCAGGCTCAGGCAATCCACTCACCTCAGTCTCCCAAAGGCACGGGATTACAGGCTGAGCCACCGAGCCCGGCTTAGCCTTAGTTAATTAATATCTACCTGAAGATCCTCTTATCATGATAGGCACGTAAGGAAGCAAGCCCAATGGCCATTTAAGTCTTTGATATATCATACATGCTACCATCGTATTAACCCAAACAAGTCATGCTCGCAAAGGCTGAGGTCAGGGCATGGTAAGTAAGTGTACTCTCTATGAAGTCATGGCAAGGGTGTGTATATATAATATTAATCCAGGCAAGTCAAACACAGAGACCAATAATTTAATTTACCACAAGCCTTATGTTGATGGTAGGGAAAGGAAAGGAAGGAAGGAAGGAAGGAAGGAAGGAAGGAAGGAAGAAAAAACAGAAAGAAAGGAAGAAAAGAATTAAAGAGAAAGAGCATGATTTGGGCATAGAAAAATAGAATTTGCATTTGGATATATTATGCTTCAAATAATTGTTTAGTAAACAGTTGGGTACATAAACTGGGCTGCTGGGATAATTATATCTGTGCTGTGAACAAAGAACAGAAGTGTCAACATTGATATATGGAAAAGTTTGAAGAATGAAAAACAAAGAGAATCTGGAGAAAAGAAGTCCAACATTAAGGACCTCATTTAAGAACAGCATAGAGAAAAATGAGATGCATGGTGAAGATATAAGTCAAAAGAGAGAGTGGTTTTATGTGCTAAATATGCAAAGGGATCCAGAAAAAAAAAAACCTCAGAATTCTCAATTGGATTAAAATCAAAAGAGAATTAGTGGCCTTTAGAAGAATTTTTTTTTGCTGGAGTCTCACTCTTTTTTTTTTTTTTTGAGTTGGAGTCTCACTCTGTCGCCCAGACTGGAGTGCAG